>NW_022631037.1:3204880-3489093 GCF_010015895.1 Lontra canadensis
CAGAAAGGAATGGCATAATATATTCAGAGTACTAAACTAGAAAAATATACAGGCAGAGGTACTTTATCCAGCCAGGATGACATTCGAAATAGGAGGAGTGATAAAAAAAACCTCCAGGACAAACATAAACTAAAAGAATTTGTGATCACCAAACCAGCCCCACAAGAAATACTGAAAGGGGTCCTCTAAGCAAATAGAGAGCCCAAAAGTAACAGAGACCAGAAAGGAACAGAGACAAAGTACAGTAACAGTCACCTTACAGGCAATACAATGGCACTAAATTCATATCTTTCAATAGTTATCCTGAATGTAAATGGGCTAAATGCCCCAATCAAAAGACAAAGACATTCTATCAGATTGGATAAAAAAAACAAGACCCATCGATATGCTATCTGCAAGAGATTCATTTTAGACCCAAAGACATCTTCAGATTGAAAGTGAGGGGGTGGAGAACAATTTATCATGCTAAGGGAAACCAAAAGAAAGCAATCCTTTTAACAAACAAATTAGATTTTAAACCAAAGACTGTAATCAGAGATAAGGAAGGACACTATATCATAATTAAAGGTCTATCCAACAAGAAAAGCTAACAATTGTAAATATTTATGCCCCTAATACGTGAGCAGCCAATTATAATAACAAAATCAAAGAAACACATAACAATAATACAATAAAAGTAAGGGACTTTAACACCCCCCATCAACGAAATGGACAGATCATCTAAGCAGAAGATCAACAAGGAAATAAGGGACACACTAGGCAAGATAACTTCACAGATATATTCAGAACATTCCAACCCAAAGCTACAGAATACACATTCTTCTCTAATGCACATGGAACATTCTCCAGAATAAACCACAACCTGGGTCACAAATCAGGTCTCAACTGGTACCAAAAGATTGGGACCATTTCCTGTATATTTTCAGACCACAGTGCTCTGAAACTAGAACTCAACCACAAGAGGAAGGTTGGAAAGAACTCAAATACATGGAGGCTAAAGAGCATCCTACTAAAGAATGAATGGGTCAACCAGGAAATTAAAGAAGAATTTTAAAAATTCATGGAAACAAATGAAAATGAAAACACAACTATTCAAAATTTTGGGATGCAGCAAAGGCAGTCCTAAGAGTCCTAAGTATATACCACTACAAGCCTTTCTCAAGAAATAAGAAAGGTCTCAAATACACAACCTACCCCTACACCTAAAGGAGTTGGAGAAAGAACAGCAAATACAGCCTAAACATAGCCGGAGAAGAGAAATAAAAAAAGATTAGAGGAGAAATCAATGAAAGAGAAACCAAAACAACAGTAGAACAGATCAACGAAACTAGAAGTTGGTTCATTGAAAAGAATTAGTAAGATTGATAAACCCCTAGCCAGACTTATCAAAAAAAGAAAAGAGAAAGGACCCAAATAAAGAAAATAATGAATGAAAGAGGAGAGATCACAACCAACACTGAAGAGACAAAATAAGTATAAGAACATATTATGAGCAACTATATGCCAACAAATTAGACGATCTGGAAGAAATGGATGCAGTCCTAGAGATGTATAAACTACCAAAACTGAACCAGGAAGATACAGAAAACCAGAACAGATCCATAACCAGCAAGGAAATTGAAGCAGTTATCAAAAATCTCCCAACAGGGGTGGCTGGGTGGCTCACTTGTTAAGCATCTGCCTTTGCCTCAGGTCATGATCCCAGGTGGCATCAAGCCCCAGGTCAGGCTCCCTGGTTGGTGGGAAGCCTGCTTCTCCCTCTCCCACTCCTCCTGCTTGTGTTCCCTCTCTCACTGTCACTGTCTCTCTCTGTCAAATAAATGAATAAAATCTTCATTAAAAAAAAAAATCTCCCAACAAACAAGGGCCCAGGGCCAGATGGCTTCCCAAGGGAATGCTATCAAACATTTAAGGAAGAATTAATATCTATTCTTCTGAAGCTGTTTCAAAAAAACTGACATGGAAAGAAAACTTCAAAACTCATTTTATGAGGCCAATATTACCTTGATCCCAAAAATCAGACAAAGACCCCACCAAAAAGGAGAATTACAGGTGAATATCTCCAATGAACATGGATGCAAAAATTCTCACCAAAATACTAGCCAATAGGAGCCAACAGTACATTAAAAGGATTATTCACCACGACTGACTGGGATTTATTCCTGTGCTGCAAGTTTGGTTCAACATCTGCAAATGTGATACACTACTTTAATAAAAGAAAGGACAAGAATCATGTGATCTTCTCAATAATGCAGAAAAAGCATTTGACAAAGTACAACATCCTTTCTTGATTAAAACTCTTCACAGTGTAGGGATAGAGGGAACATACCTTAATATCATCAAAGCTATCTATGAAAAACCCACAGCAAATATCATTCTCAATGGGGAAAAACTAAGAGTTTTCCCCCTAAGGTCAGGAACACGGCAAGGATGTCCACTAATACCACTGCTGTTCAACACAGAACTAGAAGTCCTAGCCTCAGCAATCAGAAAACAAAAAGAAATTAAAGGCATCCAAATCGGCAAAGAAGTCAAACTATAACTCTTTGCAGATAATATGTCATGTAGAAAACCCAAAAGACTCCACCCCAAAACTGCTAGAACTCACACAGGAATTCAGTAAAGTGTCAAGATATAAAATCAATGCACAGATATCAGTTGCACTTTTGTACACCAAAAATGAGACAGAAGAAAAAGAAGTAAGAGTCAGTCCCATTTACAACTGCACCCAAAACCAAAAGATACCTAGGAATAAATCTAACCAAAGAGACAAAGGATCTGTACCCAGAAAAGTATAGAATACTCATGAAAGAAATCAAGGAAGACATAAAGAAATGGAAAAACGTTCCATGTTCATGGATTGGAAGAACAAATATTGTGGAAATGTCTATGCTACCTAGAGCAATCTACACATTCAATGCAATCCCTATCAAAATACCAACAATTTTTTTTTCACAGAACTGAAACAAATAATCTTATAATTTGTATGGAACCAAAAAAGACCCTGAAAAGACAAAGGAATGTTGAAAAAGAAAACCAAAACTGGTGGCATCACAATTTCAGACTTCAAGCTCTATTACAAAGCTATAATCAGCAAGACAGTGTGGTACTGGCACAAAAATAGACACAAAGAACAACAGAACAGAATGAAGAGCCCAGAAATAGACCCTCAACTCTATAGCCAACTAATCTTCGACAAAGCAGGAAAGAATATCCAATGAAAAAGAGAGCTTCTTTGCAGTACCTGGGTGGTTCAGTTGGTTGAGCAGCTGCCTTTGGCTCAGGTCATGATCCCAGGGTCCTGGGATCAAGGCCCACATCGGGCTCCCTGCTCAGCAAAGAACCCACTTCTCCCTCTCCCTCTGCTTCCCTCTCTGCCTATTTGTGCTCTCTCTGTCAAATAAATAAATAAAATCTTTAAAAACAAACAAACAGTCTCTTCGACTCTTTGGGAAAACTGGACAGCTACATGCAGAAGAATGAAACTGGACCACTTCCTTATATCGTACACAAAAAATAGACTAAAAATGGATGAAAGACCTAAATGTGAGAAAGGAATCCATCAAAATCCTAGAGGAGAACACAGGCAGCAACCTTTTTGACCTCAGCCAGAGCAATGTCTTGCTGGACACATCTCCAAAGGCAAGGGAAACAAAGGGGAAAATGAACTATTAGGACTTCATCAAGATAAAAAGCTTTTGCACAGCAAAGGAAACAGTCAACAAAACCAAAGACAACCAACAGAATGGGAGAAGATATTTGCAAGTGACGTATCAGATAAAGGGTTAGTATCCAAAATCTACAAAGAACTTATCAAACTCAAAACCCAAGAGACAAACAATCCAACCAAGAAATGGGCAGAAGACAGGAACAGTTACTTCTGCAAAGAAGACATCCAAATGGCCAACAGACACATGAAACAGTGCTCAACATCACTCAGCATCAGGGAAATACAAATTAAAACCACAATGAGATACCACCTTACACCAGTCAGAACAGCTAAAATTAACAAGTCAAGAAATGACAGATGGTGGCAAGGATGCAGAGAAAGGGGAACTCCTACACTGTTGATGGAAATGCAAGCTGGTGTAGCCACTCTAGAAAACAGTATGGAAGAGTTCCTCAAAAAGTTGAAAATAGAGCTACCCTATGATATAGCATTGCACTCCTGGGTATTTACCCTAAAGATACAAATGTAGTGATCCAAAGGGGCATCTGCACTCCAATGCTTATAGCAAACATGTTCATAACAGCCAAAGAGCCCAGATGTCCATCAACAACTGAATGGATAAAGAGAAGATATACATATACATACATGTGTGACACACATACACACACACACACACACATACACAATGGGATATTATGCAACCATCAAAAATGAAATCTTGCTACTTGCAACGATGTCAATGAAACTAAAGTGTATTATGCTAAATGAAGTAAGTCAATCAGAGAAAGACAATTAGCATATGATCTCACTGATATGTGGAATTTAAGAAACAAGGCAGAGGAGGGGTGCCTAGGTGGCTCAGTGGGTTAACCTCTGCTTTCAGCTCAGGTCAAGATCCCAAGGTCCTGGGATAGAGCCCCACATTGGGCTCTCTGCTCAGCAGGGAGGCTGCCTCCCCTTCTCTCTCTGCCTGCCTCTCTGCCTACTTGTGATCTCCGTCTGTCAAATAAACAAAATCTTAAAAAGAAACAAACAAACAAACAAACAAACAAGGCAAATGATCATAGGGGAAGAGAAGAAAAAATGAAACAAGACAAAACCAGAGAGGGAGATAAGCCATAAGAGACTTTTAATCTTAGGAAACAAACCGAGGGTTGCTGGATGGGATTGGGATGGGAGTTGGAGTGGCTAAGTGATGGACACTGGGGAGGGTATGTGTTGTGGTGAGTGTTGGGTGTTGTCTAAGACTGATGAATCATAGACCTGTAACCCTGAAATAATATGTTATATGTTAATTTAAAAAAAAAACTAAAAAAAAAAAGAATATTTCTAAACATAAAAATTTATGTGTGAATAGAAAGTATGTTATAGTACTATGCCTCCATCAGAAAGGATGAATACCCAACTTTAGGACTGGAAGAGAGTATGCTGAGTGAAATAAGTCAAGCAGAGAGAGTCAATTATCATATGGTTTCACTTACTTGTGGAGCAAAAGGAATAACACAGAGGACATGGGGAGATGGAGAGAAGTGAGTTGGGGGAAATCAGAGGGGGAGACAAACCATGAGAGACTGTGGACTCTGAGAAACAAAATGAGGGTTTTGGAGGGGAGGGGAGTGGGAGGCAGGATGAGCCTGGTGGTGGGTATTAAGGGGGGCACATATTGCATGGAGCACTGGGTGTGATGCATAAACAATGAGTCTTAGAACACTGAAAAAATAAAGTTAAAAAAGAAAGTATATTATAAAATTGAAATGGACATGGTTTTACTTCTGAAAGTTGAACAATTCATCAGTGAAAGTAAGTATGATGGCTAATGTCTCCCGAGATAGGTTAATGGCCAAAAACATAAGAATAAAGCATAATGAGAAATTTTTTTAAAAACCATAGATTTTGAAAAAAAACAAACATAGATTTTGGAGTCAATTGGTATGAATCCCAAATCTGTTGCTATAAGCTGTGTGACTTTAGCAAGTTATATTAATTCCTACTACTTGTTTGCTTATCTGCAAAACTGAATACTCCTGACTTTCAGAGAGCTGTTAAATGAGTTTAATGAGATAAAGTATGTACAATTCTTGGTATATACTATTTGACACTTGACATATCCTATTGATTTTCTTCTCCTGTCATGTCCTGTCAGGTGGCATTTATCTTGACCAATTTATAGAAAAGTTCTTCCTACTTAGTATGAACAATTCATCTTGCTCCAACCATACATACATATATAAATGACAAAAGCATCGTCTTTGCATCATTATAGTATTACCTTTACAATTTCTATGGTTTATTAGTATATAGCCCATAAAAGAAATGCAACTGAAAATCACTGAGCTAATTTTAAAAATTAACATAGCAACTTCCTTATTTTTCGTTCACTAATACAGCATGATATATTTTAAATCTTTAATGATAATAAGCACTTGCTATATGCCAGACACTGTGCTAAGTATGTTTTGCATATAATTTGACACCCAATTCTCGAAATAACCCTATCACTATTTCACAGATGAAGACACTGAGGTTTAGAGAATTAGTTAACTGATCCAATATTATCTTGGGCCATGTCTAACATTATCTTGATAGAGGTGATATTTCTATCTCATATTAGGCTCTTGTTTGTGATTATTCTATTATAATGGCTCTTATCACTATCTAATATTTCCTTTGGGGGGCTATGTAAACACAAAGGAAATTCTGAACAAACTAAAAGTTTCAAAACTAGACACATACAATAATTTCTTTAAAAAAAAAAAACCTTAAAAAAAGACAAAACCATAGGTAGTTTTTCTTAAAAACAGGAAAGTGCTTACAAAAACCACTCTGATTTTCTACTTTTTCTTGTCAAAAATTAGGATAAAAAAATTAAGCTAAAACCATATAGGGCACCTGCATGGCTCAGTTGGTTAAGCATCTGCCCTTGTCTCGGGTTATAATCTCAGGGTTCTGGGATCAAGCCTCACATCAGGACACCTGCTCAGTGGCGAGTCTGCTTCTCCCACTCCCCCTGTGATCTCTCTCATTTTCGCTCTCCCAAATAAATAAAAATTTTTAAAATATTTTATTTATTTGACAGAGAGAGACAGTAAGAGGGGCAATAGAAGCAGGGGAAGTGGGAAAAGGAAAAGCAGGTTTTCTTCTGATCAGGGAGCCAATGTGGGGCTCAATAACAGGACCCCGGGATCATGACCCAAGCCAAAGACAGACACTTAACGGCTGATCCACCCAGGCACCTCTAAATAAAATCTTAAAAAAAAAAAATAAATAAAACCATATGATCATGCCAATAAATGCAGAAAAAAATTCAACAAAGTACAACAAGCTTTCATGATAAAAACTCATAATAGAGCAGATTTAGAGAAAACATATCTCAACATAATAAAGGCCGTCTATGAAAACCCACAGCTAACATCACACTTGATGAAAAACTGAGAGAGATTTCACTCTAAGATCAGAAATAAGACAAGGATGTTACTCTCACCGCTTTTATTCAACATAGTACTGAAAGTCCCAGCCACAGCAATCAGACAAGCAAAAGAAATCCAAATTGGTAACAAGGAAGTAAAAAACTTTCACTGTACTGTAAGGGCCTGCCCCTCCCAGAGTAACTAGCTTGTGGACCCCGGAAGTAGGGGCGGGGCAGGCCGGGTGAAGACGTCCAATCGGTGTGGCATGGGTATATCCACTGGGTGAATTAGGATTCAATTGGCTACCTGTGTAGGGGCGGGGCTCAACCACCCACATAAAGGTTGGTCCTCAAGGCTGGCGAGGTAGGAGGAAGGAGAGCTGTCAGAAGAAGAAGAAGGAAGGAGCAGCAGAGAAGAGTCAGCGGGAGCAGCAGAGAGGAGAGCGGCGGGAGCAGCAGCAGAAGAGTCGGCAGGAGCAGAAGAAGGAAAGTCAGTGGGAGCAGAAGAAAGAGAGCTGTGACAGCTCTTGTAAGAGCTATAGAGCTGTAGCAGCTCTCGTTAAGAGCTGTAGGAGCTGTAACAGCTCTTGTAAGAGCTGTGAGAGTGTGACAGCTCTTGTCAGAGCTAGACCCGCCATTGCACCGGAGCCGCCAGGGGACCCGAGCCACCGGCAGCTCCGATGCCTGCAGCCCCGCCCACACCGCGGCTTCGGCAGCGGTGCCGCGGGGAGCAGTGGAGCCACCTGCAGCGGACCCGCCGTTGCACCTGAGCCGCCAGCGGACCCGAGCTGCCAGCACTCCAGCAGCAGCCGAGACGCCAGCGGTCCCGACGCCAGCGGTCCGGCACCAGCTGACCCAGCACGCCAGCGGTCCAGCAGTCCCAGCACTCCAGCAGCAGCCGAGATGCCAGCGGTCCCGACACCAGCGGCCCCGCTGACACACAGCAGGGAACGGCCTAGACGCCAGCAACCTCGCTGCGAACGGCCTCGATGCCAGGAGTGGCCTTGATACCCTGAGCCACAGCCTCGCTGGAGCTGTGCCATTCCGGGGAGCGGCTTCATCTGGAAAGAGGCTTCCTCGGTGAGCAGCCCTGTGGGAGGCAGCATCGTCAGGAAAGAAGCTTCCTCCAGAGTGGCCTCTTTTTATGAGCAGCCGTTCCAGGGAGCAGCCCTGAGGAGCGACCTCATCAGCTGCGGTCTCGTCCTGGGAGTGGCCTCGTCCAGAGTGGCCTCATCTACAGAAAGGCCTAATCCAGAGCAGCCACGTTGGGAGCAGACCTACCGGGATCTTCGTCGTCACCTTTTCGTAAGAGACAGCCCTGACCGGTCAGTTTGATTTTGATGCTTGGCGTGAAATAAAGCTTTGTTTGATTTTTGTTTTAATCAGTCTTGTTCTTTGATCACGGACCCTAACAGTACAGTGATGACATCATATTATATATAGGAATCCCTAAAGACTCCACCAAAAATTTAAACTGATAAAACTAAACTGAGGGACGCCTGGGTGGCTCAGTTGGTTGGGCAGCTGCCTTTGGCTCAGGTCATGATCCTAGCGTCCTGGGATCGAGTCCCACATCGGGCTCCTTGCTCGGCGGGGAGCCTGCTTCTCCCTCTGCCTCTGCCTGCCATTCTGTCTGCCTGTGCTCGCTCTCTCTCCCTCTCTCTCTGACAAATGAATAAAATCTAAAAAAAAAAAAAAAAAAACTAAACTGATACATGAATTCAGTAAAGTCACAGGATACAAAATATATAGAAATCTGTTGCATTTCTATACACCAACAATGGAGTCACAGAAAGAGAAATTAAGAAAACAATTTCATTTATAATTACATCAAAAATAATAAAATACCTAGAAATAAATTTAACCAAGGAGGTGAAAGACCTGTACTCTGAAAACTATAAAACACTGATGAAAGAAATTCAAGATGAAACAAATGGAAAGGCAGTCCATGCTTGTGGACTGGAAGAACCAATATTAAAATACCCATACCACCCAAAGCAATCTACAGATTTAATGCAATTCCTACGAAAATACCAAAAACAAAGGCACCTGGGTGGCTCAGTCAGTTAGGCATCCAACTCTTGATTCTGACTCAGGTCATGATCACAAGATCATGAAATCAAAGAAATCGAGCCCCATGTCGAGCTCTGCACTAGGCATGGAGCCTGCTTAATATTCTCTCTCTCTCTCCCTCTGCTCTTCCCCTCCCTCTGCCAAAAACTATTTTCACAGAACACATACCTACTAAAATTTGTATGAAACCACAAAAGACCCTAAATAACCAATTCAATCTTTTTTTTTTAAATTTGACAGAGAGAGATATGCAAAAGAGGGAACACAAGAAGGAATGGGAGAACTTATTTACTTTTTATTAATTTATTAAAATATAATAAATTTTATTTATTTTTTATTTTATTTTAATAAATAAAAATTAAATTTATTATTTTTATTATTTATTATAAATAATAAAAATAAATTTTATTTATTTTTATTAATTATATTATTATTAAATAATATATTACTTATATATATTTTATTTTTATTTATATCATATTAATATATTTATATTTATATTTATATTTATATTCATTTTATATTATATTTATTAATATAATGTATTATATTTATTAATAAATATTTTAATTAATATTTTCATTTATTTAATAAATAAATGTATTATATTTATTAATATGAATTTAAAAATATAAATATAAATATAATAAATATAAAATAAAAATAAATATAAATAAATATACAAGTATTTATTAATATTTATATTAACTTATTATATTAAGTTAATATAAAAATATTAACTTATTTATTTATTTTATTATTTATTTAATAATAAATTATTTTATTATTTTATTTAATTAATAAATTTATTTATTTTTATTAAATTTAATTCATTTAATTTTATTAGATTTTTATTAATTTATAAATTAATGATTTATTTATTAATGATTTAAAATATTAATTTTATTATTTTATTTATTTTTATTATAATAAAATTTATTTATTATTTATTTTTATTAATATTTTTATTAACTTATTTATTTTTTATTATTTATTTAATCAACAGAGAGAGAGAAAGTGAGAGAGGGAACACAAGCAGGGTGAGTGGGAGAGGGAGAAGCAGATTTCCCAACAAGCAAGGAGCCCAATGAGGGGCTCAATCCCAGGACCCTGGGATCATGATCTGAGCTGAAAGCTGAGATTTAACAACTGAGCCACCCATGCACCCTGCCAATGTAATCAATCTTAAGAAAGAAGAACAAAGCTGGAGGTTATCATAATCCCAGATGTCAAGATATACTAACAAGCTATAGTAATCAAAACGGTATGGTACTAACACAAAAAGAGATACATAGATATATAGATAGATACATAGATCAATGAAACAGAAAGTCCACAAATAAACCCATGGTCAATTTATGAAAAAAGAAACAAGATCATACAATGGAAAAAAGTCTCTTCAACAAATGGTGTTGGGAAAATTGGAAAGCTACATGCAAAAGAATGAAACTGGAAACTTTGAACAAACTAAAGTTTCTTACACCATACACAAAAATACACTCAAAATGGGTTAAAGACCTAAATGTGAGACCTTAAATCATAGAACTCTTGGAAGAAAACATAAATGGGGCACCTGGGTGGCTCAGTCAGTTAAGCATCTGCGTTCAGCTCAGGTCACGATCCCAGAGTCCTGGGATCAGGCCCTGCCATTAGACTCCCTGCTCAGTGGGGAGCCAGTTTCTCCCTCTGCTGCTCCCTCATTCGTGCTCTCTCTCACTCACTCTCTAATATACAAAAATCTTAAAAAAAGAAAAACATAAACAGTAATTTCTTTGACATCAGCTTTAGCAACATTTCTCTAGCTATGTCTCCTCAGATAAGGGAAACAAAAACAAAAATAAACTATCTGGTCTACACCAAAATAAAAAGCCTTTGCACAGTGAAGGAAACTATCAGCAAAATGAAAAGACAACCTACTAAATGAGAGAAGATATTTGTAAATGATATATCTGAGGTAAGGTGTTAATATTAAAAATACATTAAGAACTTACAGGGGCACCTGGGTGGTGCAGGTGGTTAAGCACCTGCCTTCAGCTCGGTTCATGATCCCAAGGTTCTGGGATGAAGGCTCCTCCCAACCCCCTGTCATCAGGCTCCCTGCTCAATGGGGAGTCTGCTTCTCCCTCTCCCATTGTCGCCCCCCCCTTGTGCTATCTCATGATCCCGTGCTCTCACTCTCTCTCAAATGAATAAAATAGGGACTTTATTTATTTATTTATTAAGATTTTATTTATTTATTTGACACAGAGAGAAAGATGACAAGTAGGCAGAGAGGCAGGCGGGGGTTGGTGGGGGGGAAGCAGGCTCCCCACCAAGCAGAGAACCCAATCGGGGCTCGATTCCAGAACCCTGAGATCATGATCTGAGCTGAAGGCAGAGGTTTAACCCACTAAGCCACCCAGGCGCCCTCAAATGAATAAAAAAAAAAAGAACTTATGCAGTTCAACACACACACACACACACACATAAAATAATCCAATTTTAAAACTGGCAGAGGACCTGGATAGGCAGTTTTCCAAAAACATATAGATGGCCAAAAGACAAATGAAAAGATACTTAACATCACTAATCATCAGAAAAATGCAAATCAAAACCACAATGAGACATTACCTTACATCTGTCAGAATGGCTAAGATCAAAAGTACAAGAAATAGCAAGTGTTGGCACGAATGTGCAGAAAAAGAACCTTCATGCACTATGGTGGGAATGCAAATTGGAGCAGCAACTAAGAAAAACTCGTAATTTCTTCAAAAAGGTAAAAATAGAAATACTAAGGGTGCCTGGGTGGCTCAGTTCATGGTTCTGGAATTGAGCCCCACATCCAGCTCCCTACTCAGTAGGGAGCCTGCTTCTCCCTCTCCTTCCTGCTCATGCTCTATCAGTCTCTTTGTCTCTCTCTCAAATGAATAAATAAAATCTTTTTTTTTAAAGCTTCTTTAGGTACAAATGATTGCTGAAAGCAAATTTTTAACAATGCATCAGTTCATAATATGCATGTAATATAATACACAGGACAACTACATCATAAAGGACAGTGAGGGGGTGCCTGGCTGGCTCAGTCCACAGAGTATGTGACTCTTGATATCAGGGTGGTGAGTTCATACCCCATGTTGGGGGTAGAGATAAAAGGGGGCACCTGGGTGGCTCAGTAGGTTAAAGCCTCTGCCTTCAGCTCAGGTCATGATCCCAGGGTCCTGGGATCAAGGCCCACATCAGGCTCTCTGCTTAGCAGGGAGCATGCTTCCCTTCCTCTCTCTCTGCCTGCCTCTCTGCCTACTTGTGATCTCTGTCAAATAAAGAAATAAAATCTTAAAAAAAAAAAACCAGTAGGGGTAATTGGATGATAAATGGATGGAAAAAGATATGAAGCATAAAAAAACTAGAGTGACTACTTTATAACTGGAAGTTTCTACCTCTTAATACCCTTCACCTATTCTGGCCAGCCCCCAAGCCTCTCTCTTCTGGCAACCAGTAGTTTGTATTTATGATTCTTTCTATTGTTTGTCCATTTGTTTTTTAGATTCTACATGTAAGTGAAATCATATGGTATTTGTCTTTAACTTATTTCATTTAGCCTAATACTCTGTAGGTCTATCCATATTGTTGCAGATAGCAAGATCTTTCTTTCTTATGGCTAAATAATATTAAATTATATATACATACATCTTCTTTATCCATTCATCTAATGAAGGATACTTAGGTTACTTCCATATCTTGGCTATTTTAAATAATGCTGCAATAAACATAGGGATGCATATATCTTTTCAAATTAGTGTTTTCATTTCCATTGGGTAAATATCTAAGAGTGGAATTACTGAATCATATGGTATTTCTATTTCAAATTTTTTGAGGAACCTCCATACTATTTTCTAAAGTGATTTAAAATACAAAGATTGACCAAACTATGGCAAGAGCCCAGATATTCATTGACAGATGAATGGATAAAGAAGATGTGCTATATATATACACAATGGAACATTACTCAACAATCAAAAAAATGAAATTTTGCCATTTGCAATGACATGGAGGGAACTAAAGGATATTATACTAAGTGTAATAAGTCAATCAGAGAAAGACAATTATCATATGATCTCACTGATATGTGGAATTTAAGAAACAGAACAGAGGATCATAGGTGAAGAGAAGAAAAAATTAAACAAGATGAAACCAGAGAGGGACACAAACCATAAGAGACTCTTAATCTTAGGAAACAAACTGAGGGTGGCCGGAGGGGATGGGGATAGAGGGATGAGGTAGCTGGGTAATGGACATTAATAGGGAGGGCATGTGATATAATAAGCACTGGGTATTATATAAGAGAGATGAATCACAGACCGTACCTCTGAAACCAACAATACACTGTATGTTAAAAAAAAAAATTTCAATTTTAACAAATAAATTAGATAAAGAAAAAAAATACAAGGACTGAAATCATATAAGGTATGCTTTCTGACCACAATGGAATTAAGTTAGAAATCAATAAGATAGCCAAAAATGTTCTTAATTATTTGGGAACAAAACAACATACTTTTAAATAACCCATAGGTTAAAAGAGAGAGAGAGAAAAAATAATTATAAACTAAATGGTAAAGAAAATAAAACATATCAGTGTTTGTGGGATGCAGCTAAAGCAGTATTTAGAAGAAAATTTTGAGCTTTAAATGCTTATATTAAAAAATAAGAAAATTGGAGCGCCTGGGTGGCTCAATGGGTTAAATCCTCTGCCTTCGGCTCAGGTCATGATCCCGGGGTCCTGGGATCGAGCCCCACATTGGGCTCTCTGCTTGCAGGGAGCCTGCTTCCTCCTCTCTCTCTCTCTGCCTGCCTCCCTGCCTATTTGTGATCGCTGTCTGTCAAATAAATAAATAAAATCTTAAAAAAAAAAGAAGAAAATCTACAAAGCTGTGATCATCAAGATAGCATGGTACTGGCACAAACACAGACACATAGATCAATGGAACAGAATAGAGAGCCCAGATACAGACTCTCAATTCTATGATCAACTAATCTTTGATAAAGCAAGAAAAATATCCAATGGAAGAAAAACAGTCTCTTCAATAAATGGTGCTGGGAAAATTGGACAGCTATATACAGAAGAATGAAACTGGACTATTCTCTTACACCATATACAAAGATAAACTAAATGAATGAAAGACTTCAGTGTGAGACAGGAATCCATCAAAATCCTAGAGGAGAACATAGGAAGTAACCTCTTTGACATCAGCCACAGTAACTTCTTTCAAGACATGTCTCCAAAGGCAAGGGAAACAAAAGCAAAAATGAACCTTGGGGACTTCATCAAGATTGATAAAATTGATAAAAGTCAACAAAATTCTAACATCCTAGGTAAACCGTCAACAAAAGAGAATGGAGACTATGAGTATGTAAAATGAAAGAGCATATCACCCTAAATCCTACAGACATTAAAAGGACAATAAAAAATGTTATGAACAATTTTATGCCAATAAATTTGATAATAAAGATGAAAGAAAAATTCCTTGAAAAATACCACTCATCAAAACTTAAATAAGATAAAAAAGAAAATCTGATAGCCATATCTCTATTAAAGAAATTAGGGGGGGCACCTGGGTGGCTCAGTGGGTTAAGGCCTCTGCCTTCGGCTCAGGTCATGGTCTCAGGGTCCTGGGATCGAGCCCCACATCGGGCTTTCTGTTCAGCAGGAAGCCTGCTTCCTCCTCTCTCTCTGCCTGCCTCTCCGCCTACTTGTAATCTCTGTCAAATAAATAAATAAAATCTTAAAAAAAAAAAAAAGACAGAAATTAGGTTTTGCAGGGCACCTGGGTGCCTCAATTAGTTAAGCATCTATCTTTGCCCCAGGTCATGGTCTCAGGGTCCCAGGATGGAATCCCACATTGGGCTCCGTGCTCAGCAGGGAGCCTGTGTCTTCCTCTCCCACTCGCCCTGCTTGTGTGTGTGTGTGTGTGTGTGTGCGCGTGCGCGCGCGCTCTCTCTCTCTCCATGAAATAAATAAATCTTTAAAAAAAAGAAAAGAAATTGGATTTTTTATCAAAAACTTCCCCCCAAAGGGCTCCAGGATGGCTCAGACAGCATATGACTCTTAATCTCAATGTTGTGAGTTCAAGCCCGATGTTGAGTTTTGGGTATGGAACCTACTTTAAAAAAAAATTTTTTTTATTAAAAACAAAAACAGCAACACCTTGGTGGCTCAGTCAATTAAGTGTCTGCCTTTGGGGCGCCTATATGGCTCAGTCATGTAAGCGTCTACCTTCGGCTTGGGTCATGGTCTCAGGCTCCGGAGATAGAGCCCTATATCGAACTCCCTGCTCAGCTGGGAGCCTGCTTCTATCTGTACCCCTCTCCCCAGCTCATTCTTGTTCTCTCTCTGTCTGAAATAAATAAACATATATTTTTAAAAAGTGTCTGCCTGGGGGCACCTGGGTGGCTCACTGGGTTGAGGCCTCTGCCTTTGGCTCAGGTCATGATCCCAGAGTCCTGGGATCGAGCCCCGTATCAGGCTCTCTGCTCAGCAGGGAACCTGCTTCCCCCTCTCTCTCTGCCTGCTTCTCTGCCTACTTGTGATCTCCGTCTGTCAAATAAATAAATAAAAATCTTTAAAAAAAAAAATAGTGTCTGCCTTTGGCTTAGGTCATGATCCCATGGTCCCACACAGGGCCCCTTGCTCAGCAGGAAGCCTGCTTCTCCCTCTGCCTGCTACTTTCTTGCTTTCTCTCTCTATGCCAAATGAATAAAATATTTAAAAAATAATTAAAAAAACAAAAAGAAAACAAAAACCTCCCCCAAAAGAAAACACACCAAGATGGTTTTACTGGTGAATTCTACCAAAAACCAAGAACATAAATCTTAATACAAACTCCTTCAGAAAATGGAAGACTTTTCAACATTTCATGGGGTCAATAACCCACTAATAAAACCAAGGATGTTACCAAAAAAAGAAGACAGAGAGAGAGAGAGAGAGAGGGAAGAAGGCATGCATGGGGGTGGAGGGGGAGAGAGAAAAAAAAGAGAGAATTATAGACTGATATTCTTCATAAACAAAGATGTAAATATCTAAAGCAAACTGGGATGCCTGGGTGGCTCAGTTGGTTAAGAATCTGATTCATGATTTGGGCTCTGGTCATGAACTCAGGGTCATGAGATCAAGCCCCACGCTGGGCTGCATGCTGGGCATGGAGCCTGCTTAAGATTCTCTCTCTCCCACTCTCTCTGCCCTCCAAAAGAACGGAATTCATTGTATTAGAATAAAAGGCAAAACAACAACAACAACCATTTACAACCATTTAAATAGATAAAGAAGGGGTCCTGGGGTGGCTCAGTGGGTTAAGCCTCTACCTTTGGCTCAGGTCATGATCTCATGGTCCTGGGATTGAGCCCCGCATCAGGCTCTCTGCTCAGCAGGGAGCCTGCTTCCCCTCCTCTGTCTCTCTGCCTGCCTCTCTGCCTACTTGTGATCTCTCTCTGTCAAATAAATAAATAAAATCTTTTTAAAAAAGAAAGAAAGAAAAAGCATTTGACAACATTCAATATCCATACACGATAAAAACTCAGAAAGTTAAGAAGAGAATGGAATTTCCTCAATCCAACAAAGGACATGTACAAAAATCTACAACTAGCATCATACCTAATGATAATTTACTGATTATTTCCCCCTTAAAGACAAAGCAAGCACATTAATTCTTACACTTCTATGCAATATTGTACTGGTAGCTAAGGACAATGCAACACAGCAAAGGGCAGGGGGGCAACAATAAAGATTGGAAAGGAAAAAGTAAAATGGTGCCTCCTCACATATGACATAATTTGTTTACAGGAAAAACCTAAAGAACATACAAAACAATTACTAAAACTAATAGTTTTATGTTGCAGGTCATAAAATCAACATACAAAAATAAATTGCATTTTTAAATATCAGTTGTAAACAATTAAGAAAAATAGAATGTTTGAAAATTTTATTTGTAATAGCTTCAAAGAGCATATGTTTTTCTTAAACAAATGTTTTTTTTTTTTTTAAAGATTTCATTTACTCATTTGACAGACAGAGATCACAAATAGGCAGAGAGGCAGGCAGAGAGAGACGAAGGGAGGCAGACTCCCCACTGAGCAGAGAGCCCAATGTGGGGCTCAATCCCACCTGAGCTGAAGGCAGAGGCTTTAACCCACTGAGCCACCCAGCAGCCCCCAAAGACCATACATTTTTAAGGAGTAGGGGTACCTGTATGGCTCACTTAGTACAGCATGCAACTCTTGATCTTGGGCTCATGAGTTCAAACTCCAAACTGGGCATAGAGCTTACATTAAAAAAAAATTTTTAATAAATTCAATAATAATCATACAAGACCTCTACACTAAAAACTAAATATATAGATATACATACAATGTTTGTAGATTGGAAGACTCAATAAGATATTTATTCTTCCTAAATTAATCTATATATATTCAATGCAATCCATATCCCCAACAGAAATACTGCAGAAAGAGAAACTGGATCTAAAATTTATAAGGAAATGCAAAAGACCTAGAAAACCAAAGTAATCCTGAAAAAAAAAAAAGTTGGAGGACTTTCATTACCTGATTTCAAGGTTTAGTATAAAACTACAGTAATCACCTCAACTCTATGGTCAACTAATCTTCAACAAAGCAGGAAAGAATGTCAAATGGAAAAAAGTCAGTTTCTTAAACAATTGGTGCTGGGAAAATCAGACAGCCATATGCAGAAGAATGAAACTGGACTATTTCCTTATTCCACACACAAAAACAGACTCAAAATGGATGAAAGACCTAAATGTGAGACAAGAATCCATCAAAATCCTTGAGAACACAGGCAGCAAACCTCTTTGACATCAGCCACAGCAACTTCTTCCTAGACACATAGCCAAAGGCAAGAGAAGCAAGGGCAAAAATGAACCATTGGGACTTCATCAAGATCAAAAGCTTTTGCACAGCAAAGGAAACAGTCAACAAAACCAAAAGACAACTGACAGAATGGGAGGAGATGTTTGCAAATGACATGTCAGATAAAGGGCTAGTATCCAAAATCTATGAAGAATTTATCAAACTCAACACCCAAAGAACAAATAATCCAATCAAGAAAATGGGCAAAAGACATGAATAGACATTTCTGCAAAGAAGACATCCAAATGGCCAACTGACACACAAAAAAGTGCTCCACATCACTTGGCATCAGGGAATACAAATCAAAACCACAGTGAAATACCACCTCACACCGTCAGAATGGCTAAAATTAACAAGTCAGGAAATGATAAATTTTGGCGAGGATGTGGAGAAAAGGGAACCCTCCTACACTGTTGGTGGGAATGCAAGCTGGTGCAGCCACTCTGGAAAACAGTATGGAGTTTCCTCAAAAAGTTGAAAATAGAGTACTCTACGACCCAGCAATCGCACTAAGAGGTATTTACCCTAAAGATACAAATGTAGTGATCCGAAGGGGCACATGCCCCCAAATGTTTATAGCAGCAATGTCCACAATAGCCAAACTATGGAAAGAACCTAGATGTCTATCAACAGATGAGTGGATAAAGATGTGGTGTATACACACACACATAAACACACACACGCACACACGTGCACACATATACACACAATGGAATACTATGCAGCCATTAAAAGAAATGAAATCTTGCCATTTGCAATGACGTGGATGGAACTAGAGGGTATCATGCTAAGCAAAATAAGTCAATCAGAGAAAGACAATTATCATATGATCTCTCCGATATGAGGAATTTGAGAGGCAGGGCAGGGGATCATGAGGGGTAGGGAGGTTAAGAATGAAACAAGATAGGATCAGAAGGGAGACAAACCATAAGAGACAATCTCATGAAACAAACTGAGGGTTGCTGGGGGGGTGGGTAGGGATAGCGTGGCTGGGTTATGGACATTGGGGAGGGTATGTGCTATGGCAAGTGCTATGAAATGTGTAAGCCTGATGATTCACAGACCTGTACCCCTGGGGCAAATAATATATGTTAATTTTAAAAAACTACAGTAATCAAGACAGTATGTTTTGCCATACAAATAGAAAAAGAGATCACAAAACAGAATACTGGGAAAAAAACACATTTGTACAATCAACTGATTTTCAATAAAGATACTAAAGCAATCCAATGGGAAATGGAAAAACTTTTCAACAAATGGTACCAGAACAACCAGATATCCATGTAACAAAAACAACAACAAAGTGAACCTCTTTACCTTACACTATATACAACAATTTCTAATGGATCAAAGACCTAAACATAAAGCTAAAAACTATAAAGTTTCTATAAGAAAACACAGGAGAATATCTTTGCAATGTAGGGGTAGACAAAAGTTTTTTACAGCAGGAAAGCAGTAACAATAAAAGAAAAAAACTTACATCAAATTTTTAAAATTCTGTTCACTCAGAATGCCATTTTAAAAATATAGATAATTCAGGGGTAGCTGGGTGGCTCAGTGGGTTAAAGCCTCTGCCTTCAGCTCAAGTCATGATCCGGGGGTCCTGGGATCAAGACCTGCATCGGGCTCTCTGCTCGGCGGGGAGCCTGCTTCCTTCTCTCTCTCTCTCTCTGCCTACTTGTGATCTCTGTCTGTCAAATAAATAAATACAATCTTTAAAATATAGATAGATAGATAATTCAAATAATTTTTTAAATTTATTTGACAGAGATAGAGATCACAAGTAGGCAGAGAGGCAGGCAGAGAGAGAGGGAGAGCAGGCTCCCCACCAAGCAGAGAGCCCAATGCGGGGCTCTATCCCAGGACCCCAAGATCATGACCTGAGCTGAAGGCAGAAGCCCAACCCACTGAGCCACCCAGGTGCCCCTAAAAAATATAGATAATTCAAACAATAAAAGAAGCATTTTCAAAACACCTATCCAACAAACACTGGTCCATAATATATAAAGAACTGCTACAACTCAATAACAAAACAGACAATACAATTTAAAAATGGGCAAACTAATTGTGTACTGCACGAAAGAAGTTATATAGATGACAAATAAACACATGAAAAGATCCTCAATATCGTAAGTCATCAGTAAAATGCAGTTAAAATCATATACATCCATAAAACAGCCAGAAGTAAAAAGACTGGCAACACCAAATGTTAGTGAAGAGATGGAGCCAACTGGAACTCATACATTTTTGATGGCCGCATAAGATGGTATGACAACTTGGGAAAACATCAGGCAGTTTCTTAAAAACTAAATGTATATCTACCTAATGACTATTTTTATTCCTGAGGATTCACCTAAGAGATATAAGTGCTTTTTGTACAATCTGTCTACAAAAAGTCTTCCACAAGAATGTTCATAGTGGCTTTACACATAATAGCCAAAACCTGGAAATAGCTCAGATGTCCATCAACAAGAGAAGAAACAAAAAAATGTGGTACATTCATAGGATGGAATACAACTCAGTAATAAAGAGATATAAACTACTTTCACACAACAAAATGGATGAATCTCAATAACATGCTGACTGAAAGAAGCAATACACAAAAGATTGTGTGTTTTTTTTAAGTAGTCTCTATACCCACTGTGGGTCTCAAACTCAACCAAGATGAAGAGTTACATGCTCCACCCACTGAGCCAACGAGATGCCCCAAAAGCATGTGTATGGTATAATTCCTTTACATGAGATTTTAGAACAAGCAAAATTAAATCCATGGAGGAAAAAATAGTAGTTCCTCTGGGAGATATGGGTGGGGACTGACTGAGAAAGGACATGAGGAAACCTTCCAGAATCAGTAATGTTCTAATCCTGATAGCGGTTTTGAGTTACCAAATATATGCATTTGTCAAAATTCACCAAATAATACAATTAAGATTAACGTATTACATTGTATATAAATTTTACTTTATAAAAATAAGTATTGAACTGTAGGAAAATACCTGCTTATTTAGATATTTAGGGGCAAGATCTGCAACTTACTTTAAAATGCAACCAAGGGGCGCCTGGGTGGCTCAGTCTGTTAAGCGTCTGACTTCAGCTCAAGTCATGATCTCAGGTCCTAGGATTGAGCCTTGCTCAGCGGGGTGTCTGTCTGTCCCTTTCCTTCTCCCCTTCCCTGCTCATGCTCACTCTCTCTCTCTAATAAGTAAGTAAAATCTTAAAAAAATTTAAAAATGCTATAAAAACATGGTGGCTAGAAGGATCATAAATGGATAAAACATGTTAAAAAGCAAATATAGCAAAAACAATTGTAGAATCAGTTGTGAGTATTCACTGTTCAATTCCTTCAACTTCTGTATGTTTGGAAAATTGTATATACATTGCAGGGAAAAAAGTAATACTGAATCAAAAGATAAACTTAATGTCAAGTTAAAATACTACAGAAAATCAAAATATAAGTTACTGAAGAATATTCAATCACTTAACATTTTAAACATTCCAAATTTTATACACAGCTGAATGACTATATCTTCCCAATTTAAAACTGATCTAGACTTGGCCTTAGGTGACATTTGTAAAAAGTATTTATAGCATAAATATAGAATACCAAACTCAAGAATAACCATGTTGGGGTGTGTGGGTGGCTCAGTTGGTTAAGCCTCCAACACTTGATTTCAGCTCAGGTCATGATCTCAGGGTTGTGAAATCAAACCCTGCATCAGAACTGCTCAAGATTCTCTCTCCCTCTGCCCCTCCCATACTTGTGTGTGCTCTTTCTCTCTCTCTAAAAAAAAAGAGAAAAAATGACATTTTGTTATTGACTCAAGTGATAATAGCTCATATTTCAACTGTGATAATTCAAGGTATTATAACAAGACAGAAAACCTTAGGTATATTTAAAATGTAGTATATAGTTTATGTGGACAAAATGGATATTGAGACCCTGTAATTGTAGAACTGTACATATATATGCACAAATAATATTGTAATATACTTAACACAGTTTACATTCTAGATCTCAGGTGCAGTTTGCTTAACTTTATTACTCTATAAAATTAAACACAGTATTTTACAAAAGCATTTAAAATACATTTTAAAATGTGAGATATTAAAACAATAAAATGTGAGGCATTAGTATATTACATGCAATGGTGTAAACATATGTACACATATATTTGTATCTCTATCTACCTATAAAGAGAAATTGATCATACGGATCAGTAAAGAGGGAGAGAACAGTAAAGACAAGGAGTTAAACAGGAGAGTTCAGGCAGAAGAAATGAGAATCAAGTTCAAATTGAGTAAAAAAAGAAGAATGAAGAGTATATGCCAAGCCAACATAATTATTAAACAGCCACTAAAAAGGTAGTGAAATTCATGTACAGCAAAATGATCATTGCTCAATGTATTTCTAACTCTAACACATAGGGAACACTTGAAAAATTGTAAACAATTAATTGTGGTATAAAGTAGGATACAGTGTCATGTCCTCAGAAGAAATAAAGCAAAATAAAAGCACAAGGAGAGAGATATACTTAAATTGGAATCTTCTAGGAACATCTCAGAGAGGAAGTAGACCTAAAATGGCTCCCCCAAAATATACACAGGTAGAAAGGAGAGAGAAGTCTAATGTAGGGAAAGGGAAAGATACAAGCAAAGAAAAATGCAGAGGTAAGAATTAAAATGGTGTGTGGCAAAGAAGCAGGCAAAAAAGAACACTGTTAGGTATGACGAGAGTGGAGAATTACTCCCTGGACCACATTAAAATTAAATTAGGCAGAAAATTCATGTGGGGAGTAATGGAAAATAAAATGGGTAAGGATGACAGAGGATATTGACAGAACAACAGATTTCATCTGAGCCTTAGCTTTCTTTCAGGAGGCATGCCCACATCTGTGTTCCTTGGCATCAGCCCCTCTCATCACCTGCCTAACCTCTGTGTATGTGATGTGGCCTATTATGATTAAGTTCCCAAAGTTCAAAGGCTCAGTGCTTACCCGTGACTTCTGGAAGGAAAATACCCATTCACCCAGGTCCTGAGTGTACATATTGCATCAAGCTGGAAAACCTGGAATTATGTTCTTAAACAGAATGAAATGTTCTTACATAAGGTGGAATGTTTTCCTGCTAGGGAAGTAATTCTTTTTTTTTTAAGGTTTTATTTATTTATTTGACACAGAGAGAGAGAGAGATCACAAGTAGACAGAGAGGCAGGCAGAGAGAGAGGGAGGAAGCAGGCTCCCTGCTGAGCAGAGAGCGGGATGTGGGGCTCAGTCCCAGGACCCTGAGATCATGACCTGAACCCAAGGCAGAGGCTTAACCCACTGAGCCACTCAAGTGCCCCTAGTGAAATAGCTCTTAACCATTGTGGAGTTATAGACTTCTCGGAGAATCTAATAAAAATTCTTCATCCTTACTACAGCAGATACAAAGCACATATGCCATGTACTAGGAATAGAGCTAAGAACAGGACAGATAGTCTCTGCCTTCATGAAACATATAGTTGAGCAAGAAAGACAAGACATTATTAAACAATTATAGGCTTCTTTTTCAGATCATCTAAATTAGATTTTCCCTTCATTCCTGTTTTTATCATGACCTGGTAATCTGCGATGCTCTCTATTCAGGTTATCTACAATCGTGTTAACAAGCTACTCCTAAATGTACCAATATATCAGCTTAAACCAATTCATATTCTCTCTCTCTCTCAGGTTGGCAATGCCCAGCTTTGTAGTTCTCACTTTATCTTCTCACGTGCACTTGCAGTCAGATGTATTGGAGAATGAAGTCATCTAAAGGCTCAACTAGGAGGGGAGCCTGGGTGGCTTGGCAGGTTAAGCCTCTGTCTTCAGCTCAGGTCATGATCCCAGGGCCCTGGGATGAAGCCATAAATTGGGCTTCCTCCTGCCCCTCCCCCTCCCCATGCTGTCGGTCAGTCTGTCTCTCTCTCTCTTTCTCATTCTCTTAAATAAAAAATGAAATATAAAATAAAATAAAACTAAATTAAATTAAATTAAAATAAATGCTTAACTGGCCTGGATGTTCAACATGGCTCACTCACATGCCCAGCTGATGCTATAAAAACTCAGCTGGGGCTGTGCAGTACCTACACAAGACCTCTCCATGTGGCTTGAGTTTCTCATAAATATAGTGGCTGGGCTTTGAGAAGGATTATCCCCAGATAAAATATTCAAGATAAAAAGACCCAGGGGAAAGCAGCAGAGCTCCTTAAGATTTGGCTTCAAAAGTTCCAAAACATCAATTCTGGCACATTCTTTTGGTCAAGGTATTACAGACAGCCCACATTCAAAAAGAGAATTAGACTCTGCTTCTTGACATGAAAAATAGCATGCATATATACAAAGGGAAGGAACTGATCATGTCTACCACAGACAACTAATAGAACATTTGTTTGGTATCTGCTTTTCCTACCTCTTTTTTTTTGGGGGGGGGGAAGATTTTTTGTTTATTTATTTGACAGAGAAACAGAGGGAACACAAGCAGGGGGAGTAGAAGAAGGAGAAGCAGGCTTCCCACCAAGCAGGGAGCCCGATGTGGGCCTCGATCCCAGGACCCTGGGATCATGACCCGAGCTGAAGGCAGACACTTAACGACTGAGCCACCCAGGCACCCTTTTCCTACCTCTTTAAAGCAGTAAGTTTATCTGCCTTTTTCAATGCTGTGTACACCACAATGTCTGGCACATAATAAGCTCTCAATAAGTGTTTGCTGAATATTTCATTTCTTCAATTAAAACTTCCCAAGTACCCAAGAACCACCACACAATATGCTAGAATGAAAATTCTATAGTTCCCACCTTTAAGAAAGTTACTTTCTGGTAGCAAAAACAAAACAAACAAGCAAAACTCTGAAACTGGACCACTATCTTTCACCACAAATAAAAGTTAACGTAAAACAGGTTAGACCTGAATGGAAGACCTGGAACCACAAGACTCACAGCTCTTAAAGATAATTTTTTGGATTTGACACCAAAAGCAAAAACAACAGAAGCAAAAATAAAGCAGGGCTACATCAAACTAAAAAGCTTCTGCACTACAAAGGAAACCATCAACAAAAGGCAACCTACAGAATAAACGAAAATATTTGCAAATCATTTATCTAATAAGGGGTTAATATCCAAAGTATATAAAGAACTCTTACAACTTAATAGCCAAAAAAAAAAAAAAATCCAATTTAAAAATGGGCAGAGGGGGAGAGCCTAGATGGTTCAGTCATTAAGCATCTGCCTTCTGCTCAGGTCATGATCCCAGGGTCCTGGGATTGAGCCCTGCAATGGGCCTCTGCTCAACAGGAAGCCTGCTTCTCCCTCTCCCACTCCCACTGCTTACTTTCCCCCCACCTCTCTCTCTCCATCAAATAAATTAAAAATCTTTAAAAATAATAAAAAATAAAATATAAATAAGAATGGGCAGAGAGGGATGCCTAGGTGGTTCTGTCGGTTAAGCAACTGACTCCTGATTTCAGCTCAAGTCTTGGTCTCAGGGTTGTGAGTTCAAGCCCTGTGATGGGCTCCACGCTGGTCATGGAGCCTACCTGAAGGAAAAACTAAGACTCTCTTTTGGGATGCCTGGACGCTCAGCTGGTTAAGCAGCCAACTCTCTCTCTTTTTTAAGATTTTCATTATTGGGGTGCCTGGGTGGCTCAGTGGTTTAAAGCCTCTGCCTTCAGCTCAGGTCATGATCTCAGGTTCCTGGGATCGAGCCCCGCATAGGGCTCTCTGCTCAGCAGGGAGCCTGCCTTCTCCCTCTCTCTCTGCCTGCCTCTCTGCCTACTTGTGATTTCTGTCGAATAAATAAAATAAAATAAATTAGAGTTATAAAAAAAAAGATTTTCATTATTTATTTGACAGAGAAAGACACAGCAAGAGAGGGAACACAAGCAAGGGGAATGGGAGAGGGAGAAGCAGGCTTCCTGCTGAGCAGGGAGCCCAATGAGGAACTCCATGCAGAGCTCGATGTAGATCTCGATCCTAGGACACTGGGATGATTACCTGAGTCAAAGGTAGACACTTAACGACTAAGCCACTCTTGATCTTAGCATTGTGAGTTCAAGCCCAGCACTGGACTCAAGTATCAATAGGAGGTGGGGAGAAAGAAAGAAAGAGAAGGAAGGGTGGGGAGAAAGGTAGGGGCACCTGGGTGGCGGAGTCAGTTAAATGTCTGCCTTTGGCAGGTCATGATCCCAGGCCCTGCATCCGGCTTCCTGCTCAGCAGGGAGTCTGCTTCTGCCTCTCCCTTTGCCTCTCCCCTGCTTGTGCTCTCTCTCTCAGAAATAAAATCTTACACATGATCTTTAGCTTAAAGGCTAAAGTGATCTCAGAAATAAAATCTTAAAAAAGAAAAGGTAAAAATGGGCAGAAGATCTGAATAGACATTTTTCCAAAGATACAAATAGCCAACAGATACATCAAAACCAGGAGATACCACCTCACATTCTCTATAAAGGCAGCTATCAAAAAGACAAGTAACAAGTGTTGGTAAGGAGAAAAGGTAACTCTTGTGCACTTTACAGTCTCAGTGGGAATGTAAATTGGTGCACCACTACAGAAAACTGGTTGGAGTTTCCTCAAAATATTAAAAGTAGAACTAAGATATGATCCAGCAATTGCACTTCTGAGTATTTATCCTAAGGAAACAAAAACACTAACTTAAAGGGTGCATGCACCCCCACGTTCATTGCAGCATGATTTACTGGTTTATAATAGCCAGACATTGGAGCAATCTCAGTATCCATTGAGAGTTGAATGGATAAAGAAAAAGTGATAACACACACACACACACACACCCCAGAATATTATTCAGCTATAAAAAATGAAATATTGCTGATTGCAATAATATGGATGGATCTTGAGGGCACCGTGTTAAGTCAAATAAGTATAAAGACAAATACTGTGTGATCTCACTTACACATGGAATCAAAAACAAAAACCAAACAAACAAACAAAAACATACAGAGAACAGACTGGTGATTGCCAGAGTTGGGGTGGAGGAGTGCACTATAGGATCATAGCTGATTCTTTTCTTGATACATCATACAGTGAGACAGAGGTTAGCTAGTGAATTTTGCTAGACAGTGGTTATCTAAGTGATCTGGATAAAATGAAATGAACAGTGAGTATGTCTCCTATGTTCTCATGGAAATAATAGGATTGAGCTCAAATGAGAATATGAGGCTAGAAATGTAAAAGTCTACAGTCATAAAAGGGAGAGAAAGTCATTTAATTGCTTTTACCAGGCAATCTTTCAGCTCAAAACAGAGGTACATTTTATATAATAGGTTTGATAGTCGATTTTGTGGTCTGTTATGAAAATTCTAAATTTTGAGGATACAAAGGCAATATAACTGAAGCACCTGCTGCCTCACTCTTAGGATTAATTCCAATGATCAGGCTGGTTGGGTGAGCTCTGGGTCATCCGCCATGAGTAAATTTACCCAAAATCATTTTATCTAAAGGCCAATTGGCTGAATTCACTGAACTCTTTAATTGATAGGATTTGCCTTTGTAATAGCACATAAAGGAAAGTTCAATTTGCATGCCCCAACTCCCTGCTACTGCCACCAGAGACTGAGAAGCAGAGGAAGGAAGAACGAGGCTTTAAGTTTCAAAGTCTCACCGATAATGCATTCACAGCAATTAATATTCTTGAATATGAAAAAGTCTCAACACCAGCAAGGAACTAGAGTAAAAACAAATTGAACATTCTTTTAAATGCTACTAACATGAAAACTGATAAACTAACTCTAATTAAAAAGAAGCAGTTCAGGGAATTGGTGTTTGGTGAAACAGACTGATTCAGCTAAATAAATGTACCATTATTCCTTCACAATTACATATGAACCCCTCTTGAAGCTACACCTTAATGAAAGAATACTATTCTACCAGATTGAAGAGACTCATTCTGTCTAGGGCTTACAAATAACTCCAGTTGCCTTGTTAATCTTGAGGAAATAGTCTCTTTGGATGAAAATCAAGGAAAGAAAGACTGTATGCAGTGATGTGCTGAAAGATTGCAAAAATAGAAACCAGGAATGAGTTTGTATAAAGAACTGGCATTTTCATGCTTTAAAGAAAACAGCTATCTCTAAATGTGACAGAAGCCATTTTTTTTTTCAGACTAGTAGCATTTCAAAATTACTGTTTCTTTTTAAATATCATTTTATTCTTATAATTGTGATTTTCCTCTTCATATTTCAGGCTATAGCAATAATTTTGAATTGTGGATAATTACTTCAAATACTAAATACATTTAATAATTCCATAATTGAAATAGCTATAATAGCTGAACACTATTAAATATACATTATATAGGACTTTGATGTCTTGATCAGAAATGCTATTTGCTGAGTGAAGTCAAGCGGGGAGTGTCAATTATCAAATGGTTTCACTAACTTATGGCGCTTAAGGAATAACACGGAGGACATTGGGAGATGGAGAGGAGAAGTGAGTTGGGGGAAATCGGAAGGGGAGACAAACAGTGAGAGACTGTGGACTGTGAGAAACAAACTGAGGGTTTTGGAGGGGAGGTGAGTGAGGGGTTGGGTGAGCTTGGTGGTAGGTATTAAGAAGGGCACGTATTGCATGGAGCACTGGGTGTGGTGCATAAATGATGAATTTTGGGTCACTGAAAACAATTTAATTAAATTTTTAAAAAATGCTATTGTGCATGTTCTCCCCCAAACACTAAAATTTATCTTTACAATATCAAGTTTTGATTTACTTTTAAATATTAAAGATTTCTAATTCATTTTCCATTTCTTCAATAATTTTTTTAGAGATTTATTTTTATTTTTCATTTTTTTAAGATTTTTTTTTTAATTCAAGAGAGACAGAGAGAGAGGAATGAAAGCGGGGTGAAGAGCAGAGGGAGATGCAGACTCCCCACTGAGTGGGGAGACCAATGCAGGCTTGATCCCAGGACTCTAGGATCATGACCTGAGCCGAAGGCAGCCACTCAACTGACTTAGCCACCCAGGCGCCCCTAAAGATTTATTTATTTTTAGATAGAGAGCACACGAGTGGGGGTAGGGGCAGAGGGAGAAGGGTTGAGAGAAGTAGACTCCCTGCTGAGCACAGAGCCAGAAGCTGGGCTCAGTCCCACGACCCCAAGATCATGACCTGAGCCGAAATCAAGAGTCAGATACTTAACCAACTGAGCCACCCAGGTGCCTGAGTGAAACAATTTCTGTACTTGTTATGTATGCTCTCTAGCCCCTTAGGAATAGCAATGCTACACAAAATAATATGATTAGTTCAAGGATTCCAAGAATAAAAAATTATTAAATTTACAGAGAAAATCTCAGGCTTATGATTCCTATTTAAAAAAAAAAAAAAAAAAAGGACAGGGGCGCCTGGGTGGCTCAGTGGGTTAAAGCCTCTGTCTGTGGCTCAGCTCATGATCCCAGGGTCCTGGGATCGAGTCCCGCATCAGACTCTCTGCTCAGCGGGGAGCCTGCTTCCCTTCCTCTCTCTCTGCCTGCCTCTCTGCCTACTTGTGATCTCTGTCAAATAAAGAAATAAAATCTTAAAAAAAAAAGGACATGTTTTGGATATACATTGATACTTAACAATTCATGTGTATTCAGAGAACTTCTGCATAAAATACCCAACCTAATACAGTTTACCACTGAAGGAATCTTGCCATTATAATTGCTTATGCCCAATCTGAGAGCCGGTGGAGTTTGGAGTCACACAGCCCGGTATGACCTCTTTGCCTTTTATTAGTTAAACCACTTTGGGCAAGTTACCAAACTTTTCTGAGCCTTGAATCTCTTATGTAATAGATTTGGTAGGAGAATTAAACACAACTATGCACACAAACTATTTGGCACATTTCCTGACCCAGTAGAAGTATCACTGTTATATTCAATGAGCCAACAGCAACACATACACACACCCGAATTCCCCAAATAAAAATTATAACTAGTCTTTAATTGATTTTCCATACATGTTTGGAAGAAATGTTTCCAGAAATTTATCTATGGAGATTATCCAACAGAAGGCTAATAGTTTATGTACAAAGATTATAAATGCAATGTTAGTTAAATAATAGACTAAACCAAAATATTCTAAATAAGGGACTAATTAAATATAGCCTGCAGATAGAACATAAGGAAACATCAATAAAAATAATTTGGAAGATGAGCCATGGTGCAGATGGTTGATGTCCAACTCTTGGATTTTGGCTCAGGTCATGATCTCAGGATCATGAGATAGAACCCCATGTCAGGCTCTGCACTGGACGGAGTCTGCTTGAGATTCTTTCCCACTTGTGCTCTCTTGCGCAGTCTCTCTCAAATAAACAAATCTTTAAAAAATAATTTGGGGGTGCCTGGGTGGCTCAGTCAGTTAAGCCTCTGACTCTTGATTTTGGCTCAGGTTATGATCTTAGGCTCCTAGGTGTTGGGCTCCGCACTCAGAATGGAATCTGCTTGTCCCTCTCTGTCTGTTCCTTTCCCAAAAATAAATAAATAAAATCTTTTTTAAAAAAATAAAAATAATTAATTTGGAAATCTATATAGCAATATGGAAAGTATCGTATGTTCATATATTAAGTGAAAAAGGCAAAATACATAATTAGTATACTATGATTGCAATTCTACAAAATTTGTATTTCATCGAAGGGGGACTAAAAGAGAATACACAAATTAGTGAAGTTGTATAAGAATGGAAGACTTATGTATTACTCTCTCCATCTTCTATAAATTATATATATTTATTTTTAAAGATTTTATTTATTTATGATAGAGATAACAAGAGAGGGAACACAAGCACGGGGGAGCTGGGGAGGGAGAAGCAAGTTCCCTACTGAGAAGAGAGCCCGATATGGAGCTGGATTCCAGGACACTGGGATCATGACCTGAGCCAAAGACAAATGCTTAATGACTGAGCCATCCAGGTGCCCCATGAATTTTATATTTTTATTAAAATAGACATTATACTACTTCTTAAAAAATGTGAGTGCTAACACAGCTCAATGGGGAAAGAAAGACTATTTCAATAAATGGTGTTAGGACAACTGGATATCCATATGTGAAAGAATGAAGTTGGACCCTTATCCCTACCATGCATGAAAATTAACTCAAGAGGCACATGGGAGGCTCAGTCAGTTAAGCAGCTGCCTTCAGCTCAGGTCATGATCCCAGGTTGGGATCAAGCCCCACATCAGGCTTCCTGCTTAGCAGGGACTCTTACTTCTCCCTCTCCTTATCCCTCTGCCTCTGCCTCCTTCCCCTGCTCATGCTCTATCTCTCAAATAAATAAGTAAAATCTTGAAAAAAGAAAAAAGAAAATTAACTCAGACTGTAGAACTAAATACAAGGGCTAAAACTATGTCAAAACCACAATAAAAGAAAAAAATAAATAAGTTGGACTATATAAAAATTTAAAACTTTTATGCTCAAATGATACTATCAATAAAGTGAAAACAACCCACAGAAAATATTTGCAGATCATATATCTGATAAGAGACTTGTATCCAGGGGCACTCAGTCAGAAGAGCATGAGCCTTCATTTCAGGGTCATGAGTTTGAGTCCCATGTTGGGTATAGAGATTTTTAAAAATAAGTAAATAAGCTTAAAAGAGATTTGTGTCCAAAATATATAAAGATCTCTTACAACTCAGTAATAAAAGACAAGTAACCCAAGTAAGACACGGTAGAGGATTTGAATAACTATTTCTCCAAGGAAAATATATAAATGGCCAAAAGTGTATGAAAAGATGCAAAACCAATCCATTCAAAACTCATTTGAACTAAAAATCCTTTATAGTGGGGTGTCCAGGTGACTCAGTTAAGTGTCCAACTCTTGATTTCACTCAGTCATGATATCAGGGTCATGAGTTTGAGCCTCACATGAGGCTCTGTGCTTAGCGCCAGGTCTATTAGAGATTCTCTTCCTCTCTTAGAGATTCTCTTCCTCTCCCTCTGCCCCTCTCTCTGCTTGGGTGCTCTAAATAAATGAAATCTTCAAAACAAAACAAAACAAAAATCCTACATCTCTATAGTACTTATTAAGGTAGTAAATTAACCTTTCTCAAGTACAACACATACATACCACTACCTTTCAAGGCAGTCTGTTATTTTACAGACTCTAGAATATTCACCCTTCTATCTCTAATCTTTGGTCCCAGAGCTATTTTTGGGCTCAGATTAAGTCTAATCCTTTTACACGACATGACAAAAAGCTGATACTACTGTCATTTGAACATATGCCAATTTCCCCAATGGGGTATCTAAATCTAAATACAAGCCAGGTGAGGCCTAACCAAACTTTGTTATTTAAAAAACTGTAATAATCAAATTTTGAGAGGGAAAACATGCTTCTGAGTCATATTAAGTTTACCATCAGTAACATTCCCTTTGTCATAAATGTTCTGATTAGATTGTTTCATCAGTTCTTTCAACTGATTTTTCAACCCAAATCAGCATTATATATTTAGTTATACTATATTTCTTATCTAAACCAATCTGGTGGGGCGCCTGGGTGGCTCAGTGGGTTAAAGCCTCTGCCTTCAGCTCGGGTCGTGATCCCAGGATCCTGGCATCATGACCTGAGATGAAGGCAGATGCTTCACCAACTGAGCCACTCAGGCACCCTAAGTCCTTGTTGCTACAGACTTCCTAATTATACTCGTTGTTTGCATAAAAATCTATCAATTTTGTGTCATTTCTGAATTTGATTAATTAATTTGATTAATTTGATTACTGTCAATGTCCTTACTTGTTGTTCACTTCCAGTCTTCCTAATATCAATAATTCCTCAAAGTTTAGTTTTCTCACCTACATATTCTCATGGCATCCTCAGACATAATTCAGGTTAAGAAACAAAGTAATATTGAACAACTAGATGCTTTCTTAAAATTTCATCTATACTGGACTTGAGTTCTCTTTTACTAATGTATTTTTTTATTAGAACATAAAGAATGTTCTCCTTGACAGAAAATATGGAAACAAAGTAGGAGCTATTAATATTAAGTAGGAATTTATCTTCCTTATTGTTTCTGAATAGAATTGTAAAATCTTAAAATTATCTTTTTTAAGATTTTATTTATGTGACAGAGAGAGATCACAAGTAGGCAGAGAGGCAGGCAAAGAGAGAGGAGGAAGCAGGCAAAGAGAGAGGAGGAAGCAGGCTCCCCTCTGAGCAGAGAGCCCAATGCGGGGCTCCATCCCAGGACCCCGGGATCATGACCTGAGCCGAAGGCAGAGGCTTAACCCACTGAGCCACCCAGGTGCCCCTTAAAATTATCTTTAGCATATTCCCCACATCTCTAAATTTTGGATTTTTGCTGTTCTGACACATAAATGTTTATATCACTTTTCTATATTAATCTCTTATAAATATCCTTTTAAAACCTGAACTAAGGGGGCACCTGGGTGGCTCAGTGGGTTAAAGCCTCTGCCTTCGCTCAGGTCATGTTCCCAGGGCTCTGGGATTGAGCCCCACATCAGGCTCTCTGCTCAGCAGGGAGCCTGCTTCCTCCTCTCTTTCTCTCTGCCTGCCTCTCTGCCTACTTGTGATCTCTATCTGTCAAATAAATAATAAAAAATCTTAAAAAAAAAAAAAAACCTGAACTAAGATTATTCCAAGTGGAGTCAACGTAGTTTTAGTTGCTTTTGCCTTTTTAAAAACTCATTACTAAAATTTGTAATTGTATAATTTCACAATTATTTTTGAGTGTTCCTCAACAGGGGTCATAAGCTCATGACTGTATTTTTTGTTCACTTTTTAAAAGTTTTCTTCCTACCATCTAGGCTATGTTAAGTATGAGACTATTTCTATAGTTTTCCATCCTAGCTATAACAAACTCCATAACTCACTCTGTCTCCAAAGGTTTCTTTCATTCCTACCCACTAAGCAATTCTTCCTCATAGGCTATAAATAGATCCAGAGCAGTAGTATCCTTCATTGTACACTTTACCTTCCCCCAAGTTATTTTTAACTAAACAAATAGCAATTTCTGATAAAAAAATTAAAATGCTGTAAATACAAAAAGTTTTAAAATAGATCTGAAATCTCACCACCCAAAGAAAAGCATTGCTAATAATTTGGTGTATATCCTTCAAGACTTTTTCTCAAACACATACATATTTCCCCCTTACATTCTAAAAGAGAAAATGTCAACAAGTAAAGAATGTGTCAAACACCCACTACTATGTTTCAAACAAACTAGGTTGGCCATGAAGTCAGCTGAGATACCTTTAATGTTTTCCTACCCAAAAAACATCTACATTTACTCCAACTTATAAATCTTATGGTCATGCTCTACCCATCTATATTTACCATCAATGCAAGCATCTTAACAAAATTAGAACTCCTGTCAGAAACTCATTAATCTTGCTAATTATGAGTTGCTTAGTTAATATAATTAGATATATCAATTTTAACTAGCTAAAGGGAATAGCATCCAATACGAAAATTAATTATCAAAGAATAAACATAAAAAGCTATAAACATTCTGAAGAAAACATAAGAAAATAGATGGGGAAGCTTACTTATACCTTTTAGAACATGACTCAAATTCCAGAAGACATAAAGAAAAAAAAATGTTATTTGATCAAGTACAAAAACACAAACGTCTTTTTTTTTTTAATTTTATTTATTTATTTGACAGAGAGAGAGAGAGAGATCACAAGTAGGTGGAGAGGTAGGCAGAGAGAGAGAGGAGGAAGCAGGCTCCCTGCTGAGCAGAGAGCCCGATGTGGGGCTCGATCCTAGGACCCTGGGATCATGACCTGAGCCAAGGGAGAGGCTTTAACCCACTGAGCCACCCAGGCACCCCCAAAACTTCTATATAGAAAAAGATTCCGCAAAAGTTTCAAAAGATGGGGGTGCCTGGGTGGCACAACCAACGGTTAAGCATCCCACTTTTGGTTTTGGCTCAGGTCGTGATCTCAGGGTTGTGAGATAAAGCCCCAGGTTCTATGCTCAGTACAGAGTCTGATTAAGACTCTCTCCCTTGGGGCAACTGGGTGGCTCAGTCAGTTGAGAGTCTGCCTTTGGATCGGGTCATGATCCCAGGCCTCTCTGCCTACTTGTGATCTCTATCTGTCAAATAAATAATAGAGCCCAATATCAGGCTCCCTGCTCAACAGGGAGCCTGCTTCCCTCTCTACCACTGTCGTTCCCTCTGCTTGTGCTCTCTCTCTCTCTCTCTGTCAGATAAACAAATAAAATCTTAAAAAAACAAAAACAAAACTTTCTCCCTCTTCCTCTGCCCAGGTGTGTGCATTCTCAAATAAATCTTTAAAAAAATACAGTTTCAAAAGATAATATATAGACTAAGAGAAGCCATTTGCAACACATAACAGCGAAGAGACTAATATCCATTATACATAACGTTTCCTACAAATCAGTAACAAAGATACATACAAAAATACAAAAGAATATAAATAAGCATTCATAGAAGAAATACAAATCACCAATAAGCAAATGAGAAGATGCTAAACCCACACATTCAAATTGAACAGATATGTTTTGCTCATCAGATTGGCAAAAAATGAGGTTGAAACTATCCCTGTTACCAACAATCAAAACGAAAAGGCAACCTAGTGAATGGGAGAAGATATTTGTCATATATGATATGTCAGTAAAGGGCTAATATCCAAATTATGTAAAGAACGCATACAACTTAACACCAAAAAAAGACACAAGCCAATTAAAAAATGGGCAGAGGAACTGAATAGACATTTTTCCAAAGAAGACATAAATATGGCTGACAAATGAAAAGATGCTTAACATCACCAATCATCACAGAAATACAAACCAAAAACACAGTAAGATACCCCCTCATATTTGTCAGAATGGTTAAAAGGAAAAAAAAAATCACAAGTGTTGACAAGGATACTGGAGAAAAAAGAACCCTCATACACTGTTAGTGGGAATGTAAACTAGTACAGCAACTATAGAAAACAGTATAGAACTTCCCCAAAAAAGTAAAAATAGAACTACCATATTACCCAGCAATTCCACTTCTGGGTATTTATCCCCCAAAAATAAAAACACTAATTTGAAAAGATATATGCATCCCTACGATCACTGCAGAATTACTTACAATAGCCAAAAAATGGAAGCAACCTAAGTGTCCATAGACAGATGAATAAAGTTGTGCGTGCATGCGTGCGTGCATGCATGTATGTGTATAAATACAATGGAATATTATTCAGTCATAAAAAATTATTAAATCTAGTCATTTGCAACACGGACAGACCCAGAGGATACTACGCTAGGTGAAATATGTCAGAGAAAGAAAATATCAGATGATTTCACATACATGTGAAACAAACAGAAAAGAGACTCATAAATACAGAGAACTGGAGGTTGCCAGAGGAAGGGGGTGGGACAATGGGCGAAATAGGTGAAGGAGATTAAGAGGCATAAACTCCAGTTATAAAATAAATAAATCCTAAGGATATAAAGTATATCCTAGGAGATGTAGCCAATGATATTGTAATATGTAGTGACAAATGGTAACTACACTCACATGTAGTAATCATTTTGTAAGATATATAAATGGAAAATCTCTATGTTGTACACCTGAAACTAATATAATATTGTATGTCAACTACACTACTTTAAAAAAAGAAAAAAGAAAATACCCAGTGTTAAGAGCATGGGGAAATCATTTCCCTCATATCCTATTAGATGTTCTACAAACTGATATATATATATATTCTGAAGGGTAATTTGAAGAATTAAATGAGATTTTTTACTGTGTGTACTGTATATTCCAACAGTCTTAATTCCATGAATTTATTCTACAATATATACAGATATACACAAAGATATATGTTTAAAAATGGCCACTGCATGGATATGTAATGCACAGCATGGGGAATATAGTCAGTAATATTGTATTGACTTTGTGTGGTGGCAGAGGATAAGCAGACTTACTATGGTGATCATGAATGAATGCAGAGAAAAATCGTAAAGTCATTTTGCAATATATAAATACACCAAATCAACATATTTTACACCGTAAACTTATACAATATTGTATCAGTTATATCTCAATAAAGCTGGTGGGAAAATTAACAAAAACACAAAATGTCCAGGACCAATGTAAGGTAAGTAATAAAACTCTACTGAGGGCCATAAAAAGGACTTTAAGAATGCACCTCATCTTTGCATGGAGAAGAAGAAGAAAACATGAAAGGATATATATCTGGGGCGCCTGGGTGGCTCAGTGGGTTAAAGCCTCTGCCTTCGGCTCGGGTCATGATCTCAGGGTCCTGGGATCGAGCCCCACATCAGGCTCTCCACTCAGCAGGGAGCCTGCCTCCTCCTCTCTCTCTGCCTGCCTCTCTGCCTACTTGTGATCTCTGTCTGTCAAATAAATAAATAAAAATCTTAAAAAAAAAAAAAAAGGACATATACCAAACCGATAAATAAGACTTTTACACTGAGTGAGTGTAGCAACAATTTATTACAACCAGCATGACTTACTTGGTAAATTAGTAAATTTAAATAAATTACTTGGTAAAATTACTTGGTAAGTACACTCTTAAACCCTTTATACCCACTGGCCAAAAACTGGAAAAAAACAAATTGGTCAAAATAAAAGGGGCATTACCAAATTACAGAATACTGGTAAAAGAGAACAGTACTTTTCCAACTTTAGGCTGCAACTCATTACTGTTTTGCAAAATCAGTTTGGAGGAAAGGATGTGAAAAGGCTATTACAAAAAAATTAAATAGAGAAAAAAATCAGAACACATAGCATTAGTAACTACTGCTTTATAATCTTTTAATACAATTAAATATTTACATGCAGTCTTAATCACAAAGTAAAATATATTTATTACTATGGATTTTGAACAAAACAACACTTAGACCCTTAGCAATCTTTTAACACTCTCTTTTCAAGAACATTTAATGAAAATGCTCACTTGAAAGTGTTAACTAAAAAAAGCAGGGCACAAAAATGTATGTATCATATATGTAAGTATGATCTCAAGTTGGTTATAAATATATTTACATTCAAAAGGACCAGGAGAAAAGGACTAGAGAAAAATATTCCTAGTGAATGGCTATTTTAAGTGACAAAAATACACTTAATTTTTCTCTTTTTTCATATAGTTTCAAACATTCCTACATAAGCATGTGTCTTTTACCTAGTCAGAAATAAAAATGGTGTTCAAAACATATTCATATATATGTTTTAACAAAATTTTAAAAATTTGTAAGGATATATTCATTTATTCATCAGTACTTATTGAAAACTTACTATAGTATTCTAGCTGTTAAGGATAGGATACTGAACAAAACAAAGTCTCTGCCTTCATGAAGCTTATATATGAGTAGGAAACTACACAGAATAAGTTCACATAGAATAACTTTCTTATAAATTAAATTCTATTTGAAAACTAGGACATTATCATTCTCTCAATAGTTACTAAATCTCTTATGTACCCTTCTAAAGGTACTCATTAGGCACTCCTCTTAGCTATGCTTGGCTCCTCCTAGTCATCAAGTAAAACGGTACTCTACATTAGTAGCATAATCAAAGCTCTAATTTACATTTTTTTAAAACTTAAAATATTGGGGCATCTGGGTGGCTCGGTCAGTTAAGCATTTGCCTTTGGCTCTGGTCATGATCGAGGACCCTGGTATCTAGCCCTGAGTAGGGTTCCCTGCTCAGCAGGGAGTCTGCTTATCCCTCTCCTCTGCCTCCCCACCCCACTTGTACTCATACTCTCTAATAAATAAAACCTTTATTTTAAAAAAGTAAGGGGTGCCTGGGTGGCTCAGTGGGTTCAAGCCTCTGCCTTCGGCTTAGGTCATGATCCTGGAGTCTGAGATCGAGCCCCACATTGGGCTCTCTGCTCAGTGGGGAGCCTGCTTCCCCCCAACCCCCATCTGCCTCTCTGCCTGCTTGTAATCTCTGCCTGTCAAATAAATAAATAAAATCTTTAAAAAAATAAAAATAAAAAAAGTAAGTTTCATACTTGTGTCAAATTAAGAGGAAAATAATCTTGCTCATAAAAAAATGTTCATTCTTTCTCCACTATTAACAAAATACATATCAAAAGATGAAAGTACAAGAAATACCTCCGGGGTAGGAGGGGACAAGATGACAGAGAAGTAGAGCTAAATATCCTTGGGTCCCAGGAATTCAGCTTGATAGTTACCAAACCATTCTGAACACCTACAAACTCAACAGGAGATCGAAGAAAAGAATAGCAGCAATTCTACGACCAGAAAAACAAACACTTTCAGGAAGGTAAGAAGTACAGAGAAGTGATAGGTGATATAGGTGATATACAGGAAGATAAAAGGTGGGGGAGGGATCAGCCAGCTCCTGGCAAGTAAGAGAGCACTGGAGCACAAAATCGGAACTTTTAGAAGTCTGTTCTGTGGAGGGACGTCACTCCCGTGGCTAAGCAAGGTGTGGAACCCTTGCTGGGAGCTGGGAAAGTGTGGCCTCAGGACCCTCAGGGTCACAGAAAGACCACGGGTGCCTAAGTGTGGCAGAGCTGCCAAGTATCAGAGCAGGGAATCCGGCTGCAAAGACAGAGCTGAGGAGTGGGCTATTAGCTTGGGGTTGCCATAAACTGTGATCCCTGGCAAAGTCAGGCTGCTGCTCTTCAAGCAAGGACCCCACAAGTGGCAGATCTGAGAACTCCCGCTTCCTCCACCAGGAGGAGTGGCACAGGAGCATGCTGCTGGGTTTGGAGACTCCAAACAAAGTCATGTGCCAAATATAGAAATGCCTGGTCACAGGCTAGGTGACTACAGAGTATGGACAGAGATCAGAGAGACAGGAGTGATTGACTGCTTTTCTCTGAGGGTGCACTGAGGAGTGGGGCCCCAACTCTCGGCTCCTTCGGACTAGAGATTGGGAGGCTGCCATTTTCATTCTCATCCTCCAAAGCTGTACGGAAAGCTTTCAGGGAAGAAAAGCTACCCACAGCAAACCCAAGCAGATTACTTAGCCTAAACTTCAGCAAGGACAGTGCAATTCCACCTGGGGCAAATACACCTCAGAATCACTGCAACATGCTCCACCCCCCGAAGATCAGCAAGAACATCCAGTCAACACCAAGTTCACCAATCAGTGAGAAATGCAGAACTCCAGCGCTAGGGGAATACAGCGCATAGAATTCATGGCTTTCCCCCCCAATGATTCCTTAGTCTTTCAAAGTTAAATTTTTAAGATTTAATTTTTTTTCTTTTTGAATTTTTCCTCTTTCCTATTTTAACCATCATCTTATCAATACCTTTTTAAAAATCTTCTTTAATTTTAATTTTTATAGTCATACACTATACCTTCATTGTATTTAACCTTATTTTTGGTATATATGTATTTTTTCTTTCTTTAAAATTTTGGGATACAGTTTCTTCTAACAGACCAAAATATACCCTAAATCATGTGTATGGCTTTGTTCTAGTCTCCTGCCCAATCACATTCTCTCCCTTTTTAAAAATTTTTTTTCTCTTTCTTTCTTTTTTCAACCAATTTATCTTATCAATTCCTTTTTAAAAAACCTTTTTAAATTTTTATGTTTACAGTCATATTCTATCCCTTCATCGTATTTACCCTTATTTTTGTATATATGTAAGTTTTTCTTTTGGGATGCAGTTTCTTCTAAAAGACCAAAATACACCCAAAATCTAGGGTGTGGCTCTGGTCTATTCACCAGCCTGATCATTTCTTTTTTTCCCCCTTCCTTTTCCCCCTGGTTTTGGGTCCCTTCTGATTTGGTTAGTGTGTATTTTTCTGGGTCGTTGTTACCCTTTTAACATTTTGTTCTCTCATTCATCTATTCTTCTCTGGAGAAAAGGACAAAGTGGAAAAACTCACCTCAACAAAAAGAAGAAGAGGCATTACTGGCATCTAGGGACCTAATCAATACAGACATTAGCAAGATGTCAGAACTAGAGTTCAGAAAGACGATTATAATGATATTACCTGGGTTTGAAAAAAGAATAGAAGACCCTAGAGAATCATTTTCTGGAGAAATAAAAGCACTAAATTCTGACCAAGTTGAAATTTAAAAAGCTATTAATGAGGTGTAATAAAAAATGGAGGCTCCATCTCTTAGGATAAATGAACCAGAAGAGAGAGTTAGTGATAAGAAGGCCAAATGATGGAGAATAAAGAAGTTAAGAAAAAGAGAGATAAACAACTACTGGATCACGAGGGGAGAATTCAGGAGCTAAGTGATACCATAAGATGAAACAATATTAGAATAGTTGGGATCCCAGAAGAGAGACAGGGCAGAAGGTACACTGGAGCAAATTATTGTAAAGAACTTCCCTAATTTGTGGAAGGAAACAGGAATCAAAATCCAGGAGGCACAGAGAACCACCCCCCCTCAAAATCAATAAAAATAGGTCAACACCCCATCATCTAAGAGTAAAACTTACAATCTCAGAGACAAAGAGAAAATCCTGAAAGCAGTTAGGGACAAGAGGTCTGTAACCTACAATGGTAGAAATATTAGACTGGCAGCAGCCCTATCCACAGAGACCTGGCAGGCCAGAAAGGACTGGCATGATATATTCAGAGCACTAAACAAGAAAAATATACAGCCAAGAATACTATATTCAGCTAGGCTGTCACTGAAAATAGAAGGAGAATTTAAAAGCTTCCAGGACAAACAAAAACTAGAATTTGCAAACACCAAACCAGCCCTACAGGAAATATTGAAAGGGGTCCTCTAAGCAAAGAGATAGCCTAAAAGTAGCATAGACCAGAAAGGAACAGAGATAATATTCAGTAACAGTCAGGCTGTTACTGAATGCTCCAATCAAAAGACACAAGGTATAAGAATGGATTAAAAAAAAAAAAAAAAAAGGACCCACTGATATAGATATGCTGTCTGCAAGAGAACCACTTTAGACCCAAAGACACCTTCAGATTTATAAAGTGAGGGGGTGGAAAACAATTCATCATACTAATGGACATCAAAAGAAAGCTGGGATGGCAATCCTTATATAAGATAAATTAGATTTTAAGCCAAAGACTATAATAAGAGATGAGGAAGAATACTATATCATACTTAAAGGGTCTGTACAACAGGAAGATCTAACAATTTTTAATATCTATGCCCTTAACACGGGAGCAGCCACTATGTGGGCCAATTAGCAACAAAATCAGAGAGGCACATTGACAATAATACAATAGTAAGGGACTTTAACTGCCCGCCCCCCAAAACAGACAGATCATCTAAGCAAAAGATCAATAAGGAAATAAAGGCTTTATTTTTTTTTAAGATTTTATTTATCTATTTGACAGAGAGAGAGAGAACACAAGCAGGGGGAGCAGCAGACAGAGGGAGAGGCAGGCTCTCCACAGAGCAAGGAGCCTGATGTAGGACTTGAATCCAGGACTCTGGGATCATAACTGAAGCTGAGGGCAGCCGCTCAGGCTGTCCCGGAAATAAAGACCTTAAATGACACACTGTACCAGATGGACATCATAGATATATTCAGAACATTCCATCCCAAAGCTACAGAATACACATTTTTCTCTAGTGCACATGGAACATTCTCTAGAACAGACCACGTCCTGGGTTGCAAATCAGTTCTCTATCAGTACCAACAGACTAGGATCATTCCCTGTATATTTTCACACCACAGCGCTTTGAAACAAGAACTCAATCACAGGAGGAAGGTTGGAAAGAACTCAAATACAGGGAGGCTAAAGAGCATCCTACTAAAGAATGAATGGGTCAACCAGGAAATTAAAGAAGAATTTTAAAAATTCATGGAAACAAATGAAAATGAAAACACAACTATTCAAAATTTTGGGATGCAGCAAAGGCAGTCCTAAGAGTCCTAAGTATATACCACTACAAGCCTTTCTCAAGAAATAAGAAAGGTCTCAAATACACAACCTACCCCTACACCTAAAGGAGTTGGAGAAAGAACAGCAAATACAGCCTAAACATAGCCGGAGAAGAGAAATAAAAAAAGATTAGAGGAGAAATCAATGAAAGAGAAACCAAAACAATAGTAGAACAGATCAACGAAACTAGAAGTTGGTTCATTTAAAGAATTAGTAAGATTGATAAACTCCTGGCCAGACTTATCAAAAAAGAAAAGAGAAAGGATCCAAATAAAGAAAATAATGAATGAAAGAGGAGAGATCACAACCAACAATGAAGAGACAAAATAAGTATAAGAACATATTACGAGCAACTGTATGCCAATAAATTAGATGATCTGGAAGAAATGGATGCATTCCTAGAGATGTATAAACTACCAAAACTGAACCAGGGAGATATAGAAAACCTGAACAGACCCATAACCAGTAAGGAAATTGAAGAAGTCTTCAAAAATCTCCCAACAAACAAGAGCCAGGGCCAGATAGGCTTCCCAAGGGAATGCTACCAAACATTTTAAAAAGAATTAATACCTATTCTGAAGCTGTTTCAAAAACCTGACATGGAAGGAAAACTTCCAAACTCATTTTATGAGGCCAGCATTACCTAGATGCCAAAACCAGACAAAGACCCCATCAAAAAGGAGAATTACGTAAGACCAATATCTCTGATGAACATGGATGCAAAAATTCTCACCAAAATACTAGCCAGCAGGATCCAACAGTATGTTAAAAGGATTAATTCACCACAACCAAGTGGGATTTATTCCTGGGTTGCAAGTTTGATTCAACATCTGCAAATCAATCAATGTGATACAATACATTAATAAAAGAAAGGACAAGAATCATATGATCTTCTTAATAGATGCAGAAAAAGCATTCGACAAAGTACAGATTCCTTTCTTGATCAAAACTCTTCACAGTGTAGGGATAGTGGGTACATACCTCAATATCATCAAAGTCATCTATGAAAAACCCACAGTGAATATCATTCTTAAATGGGGAAAAACTGAGAGCTTTTCCCCAAGATAAGGAACACAGCAGGGCTGTCCATTATCACCACTGCTATTCAGCACAGCACTAGAAGTCCCAGCCTCAGCAATCAGAAATAAATAAAAGAAATAAATAAAAGAAAAAATTAAAATGAAATAAAAGGCATCCAAACTGGCAAAGAAGAAGTCAAACTCTCACTCTTTGCAGATGATATAATACTTTATGTGGAAAACCCAAAAGACTCCACTCCAAAACTGCTAGAACTCATAGTTCAGTAAAGTGTCATGACATAAAATCAACAGCACAGAAATCAATTATATTTCTATACACCAACAACAAGACAGAAGAAAGAGAAATTAAGGAGTCTATCCCACTTACAGTTGCACCCAAAACTATAAGATACCTAGGAATAAATCTAACCAAAGAGGCAAAAATCTGTACTCAGAAAACTATAGAATATTCATGAAAGAAATGGAAAAATGTTCCATGCTCATGGATTGGAAGAACAGATATCATGAAAATGTTTATGCTACCTAGAGAAACCTACACATTTAATGCAATCTCTATCAAAATACCATCAACTTTTTTCAAAGAAATGGAACAAATAGTCCTAAAATTTATATGGAACCAGAAAAGACCATGAATAGCCAGAGGAATATTGAAAAAGAAAACCAAAGCTGGCAGCATCACAATTCCAGACTTCAAGCTCTATTACAAAACTATAATCATCAAGACAGGATGGGACTGGCACAAAAACAGACACATAGATCAATGGAACAGAAAAAAAAACCCAGAAATGGACCCTCAACTTTATGGTCAACTAATCTTCAATAAAGCAGGAAAGCATGTCCAATGGAAAAAAGACAGTCTCTTCAACAAATGATGTTGGCAAAACTGGACAGCCACATACAAAAGAATGAAACTGGACCATTACCTTACACCACACAAAAATAGACTAAAAATGGCTAAAAGACCTCAATGTGAGACAGGAATCCATCAAAATCCTTGAGGAGAACACAGGTTCTTCAACCTCTTCAACTTCAGCCACACATTGCCAAAGGCAAGAGAAGCAAGGGCCAAAATGAACTATTGGAACTTCATCAAGATCAAAAGCTTTTGCACAACAAAGGAAACAGTCAACAAAACCAAAAGACAACAGACAGAAGAAGAAGATATTTGCAAATGACATGTCAGATAAAGGGCTAGTATCCAAAATCTATAAAGAACTTATCAAACTTGGGGAGCCTGGGTGGCTCAGTGGGTTAAAGCCTCTTCATTCAGCTTGGGTCGTGATCCCGGGATCCTGGGATTAAGCCCTGCATCGGGCTCTCTGCTCAGAAGGGGCCTGCTTCCCCCTCTCTCTGCCTGCCTCTCTGCCTACTTGTGATCTGTCAAATAAATAAAATCTTAAAAAAAAAAAAAAAACCAAAACTTATTAAACTCAACACCCAAAGAACAAATAATCCAATCAAGAAAATGGGCAAAAGACATGAATAGACATTTCTGCAAAGACGACATCCAAATGGCCAACTGACACACAAAAAAGTGCTCCACATCACTTGGCATCAGGGAAATACAAATCAAAACCACACAGTGAGATACCACCTCACACCAGTCAGAATGGCTAAAATTAACAAGTCAGGAAATGATAAATTTTAGCGAGGATATGGAGAAAAGGGAACCCTCCTACACTGTTGGTGGGAATGCAAGCTGATGGAGCCACTTTGGGTAACAGTATGGAGGTTCCTCAGAAAGTTAAAAATAGAACTACCCTACGACCCAGCAATCACACGACTGGGTATTTACCCTAAAGATACAAATGTAGTGATCCGAAGGGGCACATGCCCCCGAATATTTATAGCAGCAATGTCCAAAATAGCCAAACTAAGGAATGATGGACTATATGTCCATCAACAGATAAATGGATAAAGATGTGGTACATATATAAAATGGAGGAGTATGCAGCCATCAGAAAACTGAAATCTTGACATTTGCAACAATGTGGATGGAACCAAAGGCTATTATTCCAAACAAAATAACTCAATCAGAGAAAGATAATTATCATATGATCTCACCGATATGAGGAATTTGAGAAAACAAGACAAAGGATCATAAGGGAAGGGAGGGAAAAATGAAACCAGATGAAACCAGAGAGGGAGACAAACCATAAGAGACTCAATCTCAAGAAACCAACTGAGGGTTGCTGGAGGGGAGGACAGTGGGAGGGATAGGGTGGCTGGGTGATGGACATTGGGGAGGGTATGTGCTATGAATTAAGACTATGAATCACAGACCTGTACCCTTGAAACAAATAATACATTATATGTTAAAGAAATATAGATCTTTTCCCATGTAAAATTAGTAACCCTTCCTTTATGAGTTCCAGAGATAATTCAATCTTTATACTGCTTTTCTATTTACTAGATATAAATTTATAGTGAAAAAATAAAAATAAGAGCCATGTAGGGACGCCTGGGTGGCTCTAATTACACATCTGCCTTCAGCTCAGGTCATGATCTCAAGGTCTTGGGATTGAGTCACACACTGGGCTCCCTGCTCAGTATGGAGTCTGCTTCTCCCTCTCCCCGCCCAGCTCATGTTTTCTCTCTCTCTCAAATAAATAAATAAAATCTTTTTTAAAAGGGGGGTGGGCATGTAATCAAGCATATCCATGATCTTCTTATTCAAGGTTCCTGTAGCCCACCTCCTCTTTTTAGAAGCCTTTATTCTAAGAAACCTCTCTTTAGAAGCCTTCATTCTCTTCTTTATTTTCCATTCTGGGTTTCACTCTAATTTAGGTCTCCTCTTCTTTTGAGCTGTCCCTATTATAACAGAGGCTGGTGGTATTCAATTAAACCTTTTAAACAAAGTTAGTGTTTTTTAAAAGACAAATTAACATGTTAAAATATATATGTATAAAATATATATTTTAGGGGCACCTGGGTGGCTCATTGGTTAAGCCTCTGCCTTTGGCTCAGGTCATGGTCTCAGGGTCCTGGGATCAAGCTCCACATCGGGCTCTCTGCTCAGCGGGGAGCCTGCTTCCTCTTCTCTCTCTGCCTGCTTGTGATCTCTCTCTGTCTCTCAAATAAATAAATAAAATCTTTAAAAATCTTTAATATATATTTATATATGTAAAAATATAAATATATGTATAATATGTAAATATATAAAAATATGTATGTATATATGTGTAAATATACATAAATATATATAAAATATATAAAAATGTGTATATGTAATAATATATAATATATAAATATATGTATATGTAAAATATATGTAAATGTACATAAAATATATAAATAAAATATATAGCACTCATAACTTAGATATTTTTACAAGTTGGTTAAATCACCCTCAGCATTTATTGAAACAAAGCAATTAATGACACCTACAATGACTTATTTATGTAATTAAAAATAAGGATCAAGAGCAAATATTTTACTCATGTGTACCACAGAAACATCAATAAAAACCCACTTTTTGTAGAGAAAAACTTTATAGTAACCTTTATCAGAAAGAATATATATTAAACATCTTATATATTTGAAGTTTAAATCATCACTATGCAAATTTATCTAGTTTTCTCATTTCATAAAAATCTGTTAAGTGTTCCAATAGCTTCCAAAAATCAAAATTACTAGACTTTCACTTGGGCCAATCAGTGCTGAAAGTAAGTATTCCCACACACTTTTTTTAAACTATAAATGATCATTTCCTGTAATCACAAACACCAAAAGGATATGCTAAAAGAATCTTCTGACACCCAACTATTTTAAGTAAAGAAACGTCAACATTACTACTTAAATTTAACCAATAAAAGCAAAAATAGTATTAAGGCCACTTATAAAAGATAATGTTTAGATGTAGGCTGAATTCAGTTAAAATTTTTACTCAAAAACATTTGTCATCTTATTTCTGTAAAATGCTTGTGATCATGACTAAGATAAAATCAAATTAATTGCTAGTTTAAAAAATAACATTATTGTAAAAGTAGTTGAGTGCTGACTATGAAGCTATCCCATATGGATTCATATCTTAGCCACTTACCAGTTGTGTAACTTGGACAAGTTTCTTACCCAGTACCTTAGTTTTCTTACCTGTAATGAATGTGTGGTTGACAACAGTGCCTAGTTCATTTGGTTGTTGTGAGAATTAAGTGAATTAATATATGCAAAATACCTGGACCAGTGCTCTACAAGCATTATTTAGGTTTTTTTTAATCTTTATTACTACTGTAAATACAGCTTAAGTGGGGAGCATGGGTGGCTCAATGGGTTAAACGTCTGCCTTCGGCTCAGGACATGATCCCAGGGTCCTGGGATTGAGCCCCGCGTTGGGCTCCCTGCTCAGTGGGAAACCTGCTTCTCCCTCTCCCATTCCTCCTGCTTGTGTTCCCTCTCTCTCTGTGTCAAATAAATAAAACCTTAAAAAAAAAAAAAACAGCTTAAGTACTAGAAATAAAAGAACTACCTGGATGAAAACCTATATTGAACTTGCTTCCTACAACTTATCCTAGCCTTCAACTTCAACAGTGCATATGCCAGGATAACCAGCATTCTATCAACAATTGCATATTTTTTAAAAAATCACAAACATTCACTGACAAGTAAATCTAAAACATAATGTATTGTTAAAGAAAGAAAAAATATATATATCATTAAATTCTATCTAAACTACACTATTTCTTACAATAAATCTATTAGTCCCAAACTATATTATATAAAGTCATGCCCTTAAAAACTTCTATGCATATAGCAACACAAGAATGTGCAGAGTAGAACATCCAATGCATCTTTAAGATTCTTAGTCTTTAGTTATAAAACCATGATGCTTGGGGCGCCTGGGTGGCTCAGTGGGTTAAGCCACTGCCTTCAGCTCAGGTCATGATCTCAGAGTCCTAGGATCGAGCCCCGCATTGGGCTCTCTGCTCAGAGGGGAGCCTGCTTCCTCCTCTCTCTCTGCCTGCCTCTCTGCCTGCTTGTGATCTCTCTCTGTCAAATAAATAAATAAAATCTTAAAAAAAAAAAAACATGATGCTTTACTTCAAATATATTCATAAAACATGGCCACTCATATTCAAAATTATATACATCTAAATATGCTTAAAACTGACAGTTCCAAAACACAGAACACTGACCTTCACTAACATAAAAAAAACTGCATTTAAAGTATCTTCCTGTTCACTTTTCTTATATTTTATGCCCTACTTTGTATGAAATGGTTTTTTGTTTTTTTAAAGATTTTATTTATTTATTTGACAGAGAGATCTCAAGTGGGCAGAGAGGCAGGCAGAGAGAGAGGAGGAAGCAGGCCCCCCGATGAGCAGAGAGCCCGATGCGGGGCTCGATCCCAGGACGCTGGGATCATGACCTGAGCCAAAGGCAGAGCTTTAACCCACTGAGCCCCCCAGGCACCCCTGTATGAAATGTTTATTATTTTTATCATTAGGCACATTTGCACTTTCATGTAACTGAACTTTATTTATTTTTTAAGTAGGCTCCACACCCAACATGGGACTTGAACTCATGACCCCGAGATCAAGAGTCGCATGCTCTATCAAAAGAGCCAGCCAGGCGCCCCGCATGTAACCTCAATTTTCATTTGGATTCTTATGTTCTCCCTGACGCAGTGGGCTCTCAAATTTTGATGTGCATCATAATTACCTATGGTTTTTATTCGAAACAGGATTCCTGGAACCCAAAGAAATTCCCCTTCAATTGTATGGGCAGGAGCACAAGAATCTGCATTTTTAACAAAACATTCCAGATGATTCTGGAGCAGGTAATTCATGTCCAACACTGTAAGAAACACTGCTCTAATGGTTTCATTTATGATATGGATGCCATGCTTTAATTCACTAAATAGTTCAATGCCTTATATGCACAAAGCTTAGTGCTGTGATCAAACATGAATTCTGCTTTAAGGAAGATACATACAGTTTAACAGAGGAGATAAAACATGCATATAAATGACATATAAAAAGGAAGGAATTATTGAATGTCTTCTAAAAAGATACAGATAAAATACTGGGGAGTTCAGGGAAGGGAATAATTACTCCCAGTTTACCTCTAGGAAATTCTAGTTGTAAATAACATTGAATTTGAAATGAGTGTTGAAGACTATGTCTTTAGATCGGAAAGACAGAAATTAATAATTCTCTCACTGAATGATAAATGTGTCTAATAATAAACATCACTCTTTCTGTCTCAGAAAAACCATTCCCTACTTCCTAAATTTTATATTTCTAATCTGGGTTATGGTCTTGTGTTGGCCTGTATATCCATCCAACACCTTGATGTGCTTGTATCTCTCTAAACATGTCTCTGAAAGGATCTATTTTAGTACTTTTAGTATTTATTTGTCCTCTGAAAGATAAGTTCACAAGTAGATACTGATACAGAGAACTATACTTATCCTTTCATAAATCTTTAGGAAGAAAATAGGATTTAAGCATAGCTGAAATGAGAACATTTTAGGCAGTCTTCAGTTCTAAAATCTCCACACATGTTGTCATCAGGTAGCATGATGAGAGGAAATGATTAGGGAAAAAAAAAAGAGAGAAAGAAAAAAAGAGAAAGAGATTTTACAATTTAGAAGCCATTATTCTAGAAGCCAAACAAAACAAATTACAGGGCAGAAGAAAGAGTATAAGGCTCTTCTATTTCCTGATTATGCGGTGTTTTGTTTAATATTTGTGGCATTTCTATTTACTTTTAAAAATTCCAGTATCTTTCTTTCCAGAGACGCAGTGAGTACAGAGTCTACAACGCCCAATATTAACTGAATAAATGACTGAGTAATTGACTTTCAGGTTATTTCTCTGGTCTTTCTTGAAGTTTACCCTTCCCTATTCAGAGAAATAAGAAGTCAGCCAGACAAGTCCCAAATGGGCTATGCTTTCTCATCTCAATGCCTTTGTACATGGTAGTCTCTCTGCTGGAATGCTTTTCAGCTCCCTCCTCCTTTTGGCTAATTCCTATTTAGTCTTCTAATCTCTAAAAATGTAAACATCCCACTTTCACAATCTAATGTCCTACATTGGCACATCTGCCTCAGTGTTCCCATAAAATGTTCCCTCCACATCACTGTGTCTTAACTCTTATCAGTATACAGAGGCAGCAAGATAACAAGCTTTGGAAGTTCAAATTCTGATTCCACCACTTACCATGTGACCCTGGAGGAGTTACCTACACATTAATTTTCTGATTTAAAAATATAAAATAGGGGCACCTGGGTAGCTCAGTGAGTTAAAGCCTCTGCCTTCGGCTCAGGTCATGATCTCGGGGTCCTGGGATTGAGCCCCACATCGGGCTCTCTGCTCGCAGGGAGCCTGCTTCCCCCTCCCTCTCTCTGCTTGCCTCTCTGTCTACTTGTGATCTCTGTCTGTCAAATAAATAAATAAAATCTTAAAAAAAAGTAGAAAATAATAGCATATAATGTGCTTAGTATATCAACTCATACATACCAAAATTAACAATTTTTATGGTACATTGTACTGTACTGTAATTTCTCTGCCTTTTCCTCTAAACCACACACTTCTTGAGGAAAGGAACATATATTTTATTTCTGCATAAGCAGCATTTAACACAGTGCTTGGCGTATAGTAGGTACTTAATATTTTTTTGATGACTAAATAAATATTACTCCCATTATAGTAAAATTAATTTGCCACTTGGAATCCTTTTTGTAATGAGGTGGAAAACAAGTGATAAGTAAAGAAAATAAACTCCATTAATATCAATTTCAAAAAAAGATACTGTCTTTAAGCATATTGTTTTTAGGATTTACTGTTATTTATACATATTAAAAAATACTAAGTGTTTCAATATCTTGCTTGAATATTGCTGGTCATATATGCCTAAGGAATTGAACACCCATAACTTTTGGTATATACTGACCATAAAATTACCAAGTCACACGTAAGGCTATCTTTATTTAGATAATGACTTAAGAAAAGTTATAATAAATCACTTTTTAAAACAAAGGAAATTCTTAACCTAGCAAAGCTTAATTAAAATCTCCCTTTTTAACCCATAGGGAAATGAGAAGAAACTCAGTTTCATGGTTTGGTGATTTTAACCTATGTAAGACTATAAAGATAAACTAATTAATGTAATATTTAATGGGCTTTTTCATTTAATGTTTAACTAGTTGGTGAATAAGAGTATTTATAAGGGTTCTTTCTGAGAAAAATGCTTTTATATTTGATCTCTAAAATATTTTAACTTCAATATATTTTTATAGAACTATACTAGAAGCTGATATCATTTGTCCTATTTCTACCTCCTTTTCTTGATAGTCAAAGATAGTTTTACTTTTTAGCATTATATGTTGAATATAAACTGATATTTTAATATATACTGTGGTGTTCTGATTCTGAAGGACAAGCTTTACTTTGAGTAATTTGTAATGCATTATGCAAAAAAATATGATTTTACAAGGATAATGATTCCAAAACTATGTTACTGCATATGGACCCATGGAATTTTAATCCACGACACTTCTAGAATACAAGTGATCACTGTTTTCTATTAATTTATAATCTGCTACTTATTAATAACATACTTCATTGTCTTCTGGAAGATCACGTACTGAATATATGATATTAATACAGACTGCAACCTGAGCAAAAGTATTTCTTTTTAATTAAAAAAATAGTTTTAAGATTTCTTTCCAAAAGAAATACAATATTGAGTGGATGAGTACTATATTAGGCATTGAAACTTTATAAACCTATACAGTTTTTTAAACCTATATAAATAGGTGCCCTTGGCTACTTCAATAATTCATACTGAAATTAAAAGATCTAAAAAGATCGGAGGACTTATCAAGTACAAAATGGGAAAAAACATCTCTAGGCACCTTAGTGAGTGAATAGTAATATGTCTGCCATTGTTATGAACTATACACTGTTATATTTTTAATAAGCAGCACTAATTTTCAGTCTTTTCTTTCATTAGAAGCAAGAGTTCAGGAAAATTCAAATGCAAAAAAGTTTTTTTTTTTAAAGATTTTATTTCATTTGACAGAGCACACTCGAAGGGGGAGCAGCAGGCAGAAGGAAAGAGAGTAGCAGACTCTCCACTGAGCAGGGAGCTCAATGTGGGACTCAACCCCATGACCCTGGAATCATGACCTAAGCCAAAGGCAGACACTTAACCAACTGAGCCACCCAAGAGCCCTAAATGCAAAAATTTAGACTGCCCTTTATTTATAGGTAAAACCTAAGTAAGATGGACTTTTTAGGCAGAAGATGAGATAAAAATCCAACTACCCTCTCTCCATCAAAAGGGAGGTTATAGTTAGCCAGGAAAAGTAGATGTTCTATGAATTACAAATAGCACCCACAGAGGCAGACAGGTGAGAAATAACATGATATCTTTAGAGAAATGCAGTGAATTCAATTGTGCTAGAAAATCCAGTGAGGCTAGACTAGAGGATAGAGACTAACGGTTGGGAGGCTACTAAAGTAATCAAGATAAGAAGTGATAAGAGCCTCAACTAGGGGGCGCCTGGATGGCTCAGTAGGTTAAGTATCAGACTCTTGATTTCAGCTCAGGTCATGATCTCGGGGCCGTGAGGTTGAGCCTGCTTGAGGCTCTGCACTGAGCGTGTAGCCTGCTTAAGATTCTCTCTTTCCCTCTCCCTCTGTCCCCTGCTCAGCCAGAGAGAGAGAGAGTCTGAACTAAGCAACAGCAGTTCATATTCAAGCAACTGAATTGAACTGAATCTTCACTGATATTCTTCCCCATAGAAATGTTTGTAACATAGCCTGAAAATCACAAAATAAACTTCAAAGCTTTAACCTCTCAAGTCAGTCTGCCTAATTTATGTCATAGTGACAACCCTAATGGTGGAAACTTGAGAAAGTTCTTTAAAATTCCTCCACCTTGGCTTCCACATCTGCAAAATAGGTTAGTAATAGAACCTAATATTAAATAAAACAGTTCTTGGACAAGCTCTGAATAAATGTAGTAGCAACAACAGAAATAGGAGCAGCTTATAACTACTACTAGTTCCACAATTATTTCAGGTGCAGACAGTGTTGATTCTCTGCAGGTTTACGTTGTTAACTAAGTTTTATGGAAAGATATTTATATTTATCAATCCAAGATTAGAGAATATCCTGGCAAAGAGCATTTAAATGCAAATTCATATTTATCTGTTTAAAAGACTGAAAATTGTTTCTAAATGCACAGTGAATTTTCCATGACCTTAAAAAGTTGAAGATATTTTTATTCTTCTAACAGTATATACAAAGATTATGAATATGACAAACCCAAGTAATAGATGAGACTGTATTTATAAGCTGCTTTAAACCAAGGCTGTATGAACTGATAAATATTCATAATAGCCAGAAATCAAATCTCAAAACTTCGGAGGTCATTTCTACAGCAAAATCAGTGAAAGCCTGATTTAATGACTGTCACCTCTCATATTTATGTAATAACTTGCTAGGTTCAATAAGAACATGTTCACAACATGATTCTTGCCCTCTAGAGTTCTGGCCTAAAAAGGATTTTATGTATCACATACCTCAAATACAATCTTATAAACCCCATATATACATATCACCATATATATATATATATGCCATATACATATATACACACGTATATATCACCTTATACATATATAAACACTATATATACATAACACCATATATATATATATATATACACATCACCTTAAAAGCGTTACATTTTATTTTTTGTTTTTTTTATGCAAAGGTGAAATTAGCTGTACCACAATTTACTTCTCAAAAAGCAGGCTTATTAAAAAGCACTATTTTGTTTTATTTTTTTTTAGATTCACAAAGTAGAAAACCGTGAATAAGAAAGTACTATATAAGGATCAATGATCAAACGTTGTGTCTTGTGGTAAGTAGGTCAAACACTTCAAATCCATACAAGAACTATGCTTCTGTGGGAATTTTATACATCATTATGGAATCAAGTCACCAGGAAAAAAAATTATGTTTGATATTTCTAACCAGCACACTGGTCTTTGATTCTTTTTCTTTTAATGACTTAAACTAAAATAAAAAGTAATGGACTGCTCTTCCTCGGACCTATATATCAGAAGGTAAAGTCTTAAGTGAAAATACAAGGAATTAAGAATAGTTTCAATCTTTTAACTAGCTCATTACTCTCTATACAGTATTCTTTTTCTTTCTCTTCAAATTTGTCATGTGAACAATATTCTCACAAAACTCTTTTAAAAACTCACAATATTGGGGCGCCTGGGTGGCTCAGTGGGTTAAGCCTCTGCCTTTGGCTCAGGTCATGATCCCAGGGTCCTGGGATCGAGCCCCACATCGGGCTCTCTGCTCGGCGGGGAGTCTGCTTCCTCCCTCTCTCTGCCTGCTTCTCTGCCTACTTGTGATCTCTCTCTCTGTCAAATAAATAAATAAAATCTTAAAAAAAAAAACCTCACAATATTATACAAAAACTCTTTTAAAGTCCCTGAAAAAATTCATTTACAAAGTTGTGGAGTGTTAATAATGAAAACTGTAAACATATTTCTGCAGCTAGTTGAAAATGTTAACAAACATACCAAAAATAACATAAAATATGAAGCCAAGCTCCTCTGCCATTCAGAGGAGAGAAAAAGAAAATAATAACAAAGAGAAAGAAGGGAAGGAGAATAGGCCTATAAAAATCTGGAAATGAAACTATCTGGTAGATTGAGCAGAGAAAAAGTTGACAATTCGTTCATTTATTCAACAAATAACTGCCTATTATGGGCCAGAACTTCTACCAGATGCTGAATACACAAAGAACAAATTCTTTATCTGTTGCCTTCAGTCTGGAGAAGACATATTAAACTAATGCATGCATGTATGTATACATATACACATATATATATATATATATATATATATACACACACACACACACACACATACAAATACGTATATATAATTAAATTGTGGTAAATTGATATAAAGAAAAAGTAAAGGATGCTAGAAAACTGAAAGTAAGACTTAATTTAGACCATGGATAAGGAAACAGCTCTATAAAGAAGAGATACTTTAAACCTAATGGTTTAGTTGGGTAATTGGAGTTAAGGAGAAAAGTTGCTTGGGCAAAAAAACCACAGAAGTACAGAGGCCTTTAAAACAGACCATGGTAGATTTGGGGAAGTAAATGAAGACCACTGTGATCGAAACATTAAAACTGAGCACAAGCAGAGGTGGGTCAAGATGAGGCCAGACAATTTGTTGTATGGAAAACTGATCAAAGGGAGGGAAATGTGGAAGGAGAAACAGCAGTTCAGAGTAATGCTATTGCCAGCTCAGTAAGAGCTGATGAAAACTTGGACCAGGCCTGTGGAAATGGAGACAAAAAGAAATGGATAAAGTACTTTGCTTTCATTTAGAAGAGAATTAAAAGACCTTTAAACAAAATAACTAAAATGTGCTGCCATCTTGCTTCTCTACTGTGGTATGAAGAATTAACTAAAATGGTCTCCCAAAGATTCCCCACTCTAACCACTCTAAAATCTGTGGATACTAATGAAATATCACTCCTGTGACTGTGTTATATTAACCACATGAGTCCTTAAAAGCAGAAAGCTTTCTCTGGTTAGCAACAAGAGAAGCCAGAGAAATGTGAACCATGAGAAGGACCTGATGTGCCATTAATGGTTTGAAAATTAAGAGGGGGGACACCTAGGTGGCTCAGTCAGTTGGGCATCCACTTTCAGCTCAGGTCATGATCCCAGAGTCCTGAGATTGGGCTCCTTGCTCAGCAGGGAGCCTGCTTCTCTCCCTCTGCCTTCTGCTTCCTCTGCTACTGTCTGACAAATAAATAAATAAAATCTAAATAAATAAATAAACCAAGGAGGAAAAAAGACGAAGACAGCCATTTGAGAAGGACCATGGGTGGCTTCTACGAATGATAATCAGCCCCCCCACCTGACAGCTAGCAAGGAAATAAGGACCTCAGATCTTTTAAAAGTATCTAGATTCTGTTAACAACCTGTATAGATTTGGGAAGTAGAGTCTACCCCTGAGACTCCAGACAAGTCCAGTCTAGCCAACACACTGGTCTTGACTTGAGACCTTAAGCAGAGAGCCCAGCTGAACATTCCTGGACTGCTGACCTACGGAACTGTAAGATAATAATGGGTGTTGTTTTAAGCCCTTAAGTTCTGGTAACACATTACACAACAACAGAAAACTAACAGAAAACTATCACCTGTATACTCTGTGAGAAGTTAACAATTTGATTATTGAAATCTGAATCAGATTATTCTCTTGTCATAGAAAGAACTGTAGCGCGGGGGGGGGGGCAACTGGGCGGCTCAGTAGTTAAGTGTCTGCCTTTGGCTCAGGTTATGATCTTAGGGTCCTGGGACTGAGCCCTGCACTGGGCTCCCTGCTTGGCCAGAAGCCTGCTTCTCCCTCTCCCACTCCCCCTGCTTGTGTTCCCTCTTTCGCTGTGTATCTCTCTGTGTCAAATAAATAAGTACAATCTAAAAAAAAGGAGGGGGGTGCCTGGGTGGCTCAATTGGTTAAGCAACTATCTTCAGCTCAGGTCATGATCCTGGAGTCCCAGGATCCAGTCCCCAAATCAGGCTCCCTGTTCAGTGGGGAGTCTCCTTCTCCCTCTGACACTACCCCCCGCCAATCCTCTCTCATTCTCTCTTTTTCAAATAAATAAAATCTTATAAATAAATAAATAAATATAGGCAAAATAAGTTCAGCTTGTAATTCCTCCAAAGACTAAATAAAGATGTATTTAGTGATTGGTGAACCCATTTAAATATGACTTTGAAATTAAATGTTAGATATGTGTTAAAGAATTAAAGTTTTTGTTACTAAGTCTAAAGCTGTGCCATTCAATTTAGTAGCCACTAACTAGTCCCATGTGGCTACTAAACATTTGAAGTGTGATATTCCAAAATGAGATGTACTATAAGTGTAAAAGATACAGAGGATTTTGAAAACCTGGTATAAAAATTTAAAAGAACTAAATAATATTTTAATATTAATTACATATTAAATGGTAATATATTTTAATATATAATATTTGGATATATTGGGTTAAATAAATTATTAAAACTAAATTCACCTGTCTCTTTTCAATTTAAAATGTGGTTAAGTGGGGTGCCTGGGTGGCTTTGTGGGTTAAGCCTCTGCCTTTGGCTCAGGTCATGGTTTCAGGGTCCTGGGATCGAGCCCCACATCGGGCTCTCTGCTCAGCAGGGAACCTGCTTCCCCCTCTCTCTCTGCCTGCCTCTCTGCCTACTTGTGATCTTTCTCTCTGTCAAATAAATAAATAAAATCTTTAAAAAAGAAAAAATAAATAAATAAATAAATAAATAAAATGTGGTTAAGAGAAAATTTTCAATTATATATGTGATTCAGTTGTACTCCTATTGGAAAGCATTGGTCTAGACTTTTAGGCAGGTGTCCTCTTCAAATAGCGAAAACATGAACAAATCAAACCTCTCCTACTATGAAGTTAGACAAAGTAATTTGGCAATATCTAACAAAGTAAAGGTGTATGTAACTTCAGTCTGACAATTCCACTTTCAGGTATATACCCAAGAAATCTATGAATATGCACAAGGAGACATATCTAAACTACAGAATTATTTGTAGGACAGAATATGCTAATTTTTCCACCAATGTTTTATGTTCTTTTCTCCATAGCATAGAGTTGTTCTCAGTCCTGTTTGCTGTGAAATATGGACTATAAGTGGTGCCAACATGAACTGCATTCTAGTCAATGCAAAGTGAAAAGACTATTTGCTCCTTCTAAAGACTGGCTGCTAAAAACCTCCAAATCATTCTCCATTCTTAGGTCTGCTGAATGGATGTTGGTGCCTGAAGCAACCTTGGAAACCACAGGCTGAAGGTGACATACACTCTATTAGCTTCGATGGCTTAATCACTCTATAGAACCCAGCCCTTTCTTCTCCACTGAAAGTTAACTCTGTGAGCAAGAAATGAACACTATGTAAAGCTTTTGAGATTTCAGGATTTACCCATTAGAGCAGCTAGTATTAAACTAATATAGTGATAATTCACAAAAAAACCCAGAAACAATCCAAATGTCTGTCGATAGATTGGATAATTAAGTCATAGTACAATCAGACAACGGAATGATATAAAGTACCTAAAATGAAAAAAAAAAAACAAAAAAAACCTGGATCTCTATATAACAACATGAAATTTTTTCAAGACAGCTAGTTACAAAACCAAAAACAAATTAAAAAGCCCAGCATATACTGAGACCATACAAATGCACTTGTAATAAAAATATAAAAATATACAGAACAGGAGAGTACATTCCAAGAATTCCCAGATTACCTCTGGGAGGAAGGGAATGGGTTCAGAGAAGAGAGTGAAAACAGAGTCTTCAATTACATATGAAATGTATAATTTCCTTAAAATAATCCTAATTATGATTATTTGTTAAAACTGGATGATGGGTATATGGATATTTACTTTATTATTCTATTTTGTAAATGTTTAAATTATTTTATAATATCAAAAATCTTTTTCTTATACATATTTGCTTAGAGAGTAAACTAGTAAAACCTTGTTAGAGGACATTTAAAACTATGTATCAAGAGCCTTAAATATGTAAATATCTTTTAACACAGTCCCAACACTAGAAATATACTCTAACAGAAATTAAAGTTTGTTTTAAAATTATGAACATCACACTATTCTTAGAGTAACCAAAAATTGGTAACACCTAAAATGTCCAACAGAATTTTGATTAGATTACTGAGCATTCATTTTAAAATTGCAGAGGATATAATGGGAAGCGGGATGAGTTATCTGGAGGTAAGGATGAAAAAGATTGGCCATAAATTGATAATTGCTAAGGCTGGGTGATAAGTGTACTACTTTATTTTTTATATACTTTAAATTTTCTATAATAAAAAGTTTTAACATATTAAAATTTACTAAGCTTTTTAGATTTTTGTACTAAGTTTTTTTAAAAGCAATTTAAAATTGTAAGAACTGGGGTGCCTGGGAGGCTCAGTGGGTTAAAGCCTCTGCCTTTAGCTCAGGTCATGATCCCAGGGTCCTGGGATTGAGCCCCACTTTGGGCTCTCTGCTCAGCGGGGAGCCTGCTTCCCCCTGCTTGTGATCTCTGTCTGTCAAACGAATAAATAAAATCTTTTAAAAAAATAAAATAAAATAGTAAGAACTAGGGGTGCCTGGGTAGCTCATTCGGTTAAGCAATTGCCTTCAGCTCAGGTCATGATCCCAGGGTCCTGGAATGGAGGCCTGTGTCGGGCTCCTTGCTCAGTGGGAGCCTGCTTCTCCCTCTCCCTTGGCCTGCCACTCCCCCTGCTTGTGCTCACTTGCTCTCCTTCTCTGTCAAATAAATAAAATCTTAAAAAATTAAAATAAAATAGTAAGAACTACATGTATTTATTTTTAGAACTATCTTTTTTTTTAAATCGTAGCTCATTCATTGGATCAGCAAATATTTTTTGTGTGTGTCCTTTATGTAGCTCTCATTATTAACTTAGGAACACGATGGCAAATGTGTAGCTAATAATCCAATACAATTGCCTCCAAACACTTGCTTAGGCACCTTACCAAAATATTTGGGAGAACCATGTATACACACACACACACACATCCATGTATGTATGTATATGTATGTACATAGTTATAAATTATGTACATACACGCTCATGCATACATACCTGCACATTTGCACATATACAACTCTTACCAGCAATATTTTTTTTTTTTTAAAGTAAGCTCTACGTCCAACATAGGGCTTGAACTCATGACCCTGAGATTAAGAGTCACATGCTCTTAAGAGTCACATGCTTAAGACTGAGGAGCTAGGCACCCCTCATCAGTAGTATTTCAATATTTCTTTGACTAACCTGTATTTTACTATTTCACATAATCTATTTAATAAATCCATTTTTGTTCATTTCTAATCAGATAGGATTGTATTAGCTTTTTTAAAAAATCTAATGTAGGGGTAGGGAAAAATAATTTAAAGATAAAAATATAAAAAATCTAATGTAAGTATGGGGGAAGCATAGGCTCTCAAGTTTTGTTGTTTCTTACACTTACAAATATGTTCAACCCATGATTTCTTTGCAGGAACTTTTAAATCCAAATATCCATTTGTGAGGATTAGTTTTGTTAGAACCAGGAAATATAATCAATAGATCCATTGGTGCAGGTAAATCACAATACTTTATAATGTTCTGAAAATTGGAGGGAGGATATCACTGTTGACTCTTCTAACCTGTGAAACTTGCATTTCATCAGTATACCTCATTTACCACACTTGACATGAAATCAGTTGTCATACAGAACTGCCAATCTCAATCAATACATCAAATATTAATAGCACCCAATTTCATATTCTGTATACAATTTCATATTTTGTATATTTTGTATGCAAATAGATTTTAATATTTTCTTCTTTCACCCCAATGGATTATTTTGGGCATACCTCACTTTGAAGACCCCTGCTCTAGTAGAAGATAGATATTTGTTGACCAAAAAATAATGAATCAAAACAAGTGCTACAAGAGGACTAATCCCTGGGTTTCTAGAGGGACACATAGAAGAGACACTAACTCATGACTGTGAGTTGGCAAAATGTTGCTAAATGGAGAACTTAAGAATGGGTAATAGATTGATCGGGCAGATTGGGGGTGAGGAAGCATGATATTCCAAGCAGAAGGAATAGTGTGTTATTATGCAAAGGTGCAGAGGTAACAGCAAACACAGCACTTTCAAACTAGTGTATTAGTCGTCTAAAATGGCTGAAGTGTAGTTTCTAGAGCTGTAGAAGCGGGAGGGAGTAGGTATTTAGGGATTCAGAGATGAGCTGATGGAATAAGATTATAAGGCCTTCTTTGGATTTTATTTGAAGGGCGATGGAGAGATAAATGATGAAGGTATATAGTAAATAATTTGGCCTTGCCCAAAGAGAGATCTAGCCTTTGTCCCTTGCTCCTGGAAGGTAACCTCTAAACCCTGGAATTTCTAGAGTAATAGTAGTATCATATATGTGAGACCCCTGGACCATGTGGTATCAGCCTGAATTCCAGTTCAACCAATCAAGCAATAAGTCTCAATAAAAACTCTGGACACTGAAGCTCAGAAGAGGTGCTTGGGCTGGAATACTCTATGTGTATTACCACACATCAACCCTGGGGAGGGGAGCATTGTCTTCAATACTGAAGACAACGAAAGTTTCACATTTAAAACTCTCCTAGATTGTGCCTATGCATGTCTTCCTTTGGCTGGTTCAAATTTGTATCTTTTCCCTAAAATGAACAATATCCATTAGTATAATAGTCTTTAGGGAGTTCTTTGAGTCTTTCTAGTGAATTATCAAATCTGGAGGTGGTTTTGAGAAACCCCTAAACTTAACAGTTGATGTCAGAAGTGAGGGAGGTCTTGGGTGGACTCTTCCCTCTTCATAGTTGAAACCTAACTCCTTGCAGCTGGGGTCAGAAGTCTTGGGGAGACTTGGTGGTCTGGAGGATTATGCCTTTAACCTCGCAGTTAGGCTAACTCTGGGAAAAGAGTAAAAATATATAAGTAGTAGGGACAGCTACACAATCTACATAATCTAGATTCTACAGAAATCACTTTGGGGGTGCCTGAGTGGCTCAGTGGGTTAAGCCTCTGCCTTCGGCTCAGGTCATGATCTCAGAGTCCTGGGATCGAGCCCCGCATCGGCTCTCTGCTTGGAGGGGAGCCTGTTTTCCCCTTCTCTCTCTGCCTACTTGTGATCTTTGTCTGTTAAATAAATAAATAAAATTAAAAAAAAAAAAAAAAGAAATTACTTTGGCTATAATGGTGAGACTATATTGGTGAAGAGTAAGACTGGCAAAAGATGACAATGACAGTGGGAATGGAGAGGGACATATCTGTGAGATATTGAGATATTTTCAAGGCAAAATTGATTGAATGTGAGGGGTGAGAGAGAGAGATCAGGAATGGACCCACCAGAAAGAAAATCAGGTTTTAGTTTTGCTTATTTGCAGGGGAGACAAGAAGAAGCTGGAAGATTGAATTGGGTGGTGAACAGTTTGAGAAGCTTTCTAGATATTCAGGTAAAGCTATTCCATTAGCAGTCAAAGCAGAGATGGATATAGAGTTGGGAACCATAATAACAAATAACCAAAGTCATGGGGGAAATTGATATTGACTACAAATAAGTCACCAGAGTGGAAAAGGTTAAGGATGAAATATCAATATTAAAGGGACAGTTGGAGTACTAAAAATTCACAGAAAAGCAGCAACCTAAGAGGCAGGAATAAAACCTGAAAACTTAACCTTTTCAGGTTAAATAAATGCTTGAAAATTTTTTCTTCTTTTTGTTAATGAAAATTTTCTCCATTTCTTATAGTGAACATTTATTACTTCTTAATAAGAAAAAAAGATGTAGTTTTAAATGAATATTTTAAAGCTTGCAACCATGTATTTTTTCTATATATGTAAAAGTGAGACAAAATTTACTCATTTTCTGACCTATCTCAAACTTAATAATGATTCACATAATTCAATGTAACTGAATTATTAATATCTAAAACCAAAAATTTTCTTTTCAAAGCAATTTTAAAAGTACCTCCCACCCCTCATTACTATCTGGAACTACTTAACTTCACGGGGCTCCTGGAATATCTGTCTCCCCCTCAAGAAGACCAACAAAGACTAAATGAATAACTGAGGAAACAATTGCTCTAAAAACCTAATGACATAGAGCTCTAGTAAAGACTTCAGAGGATGTGTTTCTTCTGGATTAAAACAAATAGATATCCCCAGTATAGTGTAGATAAATAAAATACACCATATTGACCCATGTAACCTATGCATGTAGCCTCATATTCACATTTGCTATAAGATCAGTTACAAACTCTTGTTTGCAAATTATTTCAAAGCTATAAAATATCTCATTTCTACCTTTACAAAGAGAGTCTCTCATTAACCTCAGAAATTCTAATACTATGTCACTAAAAAATATTTATTTTAGGGGCACCTGGGTGGCTCAGTGGCTTAAGCCTCTGCCTTCGGCTCAGGTCATGATCCAGGGTCCTGGGATCGAGCCCCACATCAGACTCTCTGCACATTGGGGAGCCTGCTTAGCTTCCTCTCTCTCTGCCTGCCTCTCTGCCTACTTGTGATCTCTGTCAAATAAATAAATAAAATCTTTAAAAAATATATATATTTATTTTAATCTCTTGGGGGACATTTAACCTTAAAATAAAACAGATCCTCTTATACTAGCAGCTGAAGGTTCTAAATCATTGGAGTTTCTTATTGACAATAGATCAATTCAGTGAAACAGTTCTAAAATATTGCATGCATTTATTATTGATTCTTAAGGTTTAATAAACTGGAAAAAATGTTTAAATGGTCCTCAAGAAAACTTTTATAGTCCACAACAGAGGTCTTTCTCATCCAAGATTTTTGCTGTTTTCAAATTATTGTTCTTATTCTTTCAAAATGTTATGTGTTCTTTTTAATCTGGTAGAGAAATATCTAAGTATACATTTCCCATTTTTAATGCAAAATCTTTATCCCAAATACTCTGAAAAATTTTTAAGTTGCTAATTATAACTGTATTTTGTCTATTTAAACCTTGATCCTTTACTTACCTAAGTAATTGCCTACCTCAAGTTAGCCCTGACTTTGAGTGTACCAAAATGAAGAATGTTAAATATATCTGGTGTTCTTGTTATAAAATTCTTGAGAAGCAAAATATTGAGAAAAACATTCACTGTTTTAATTTCCAACTGGTGTATACATAAAACTAATCAAAAGATAAGCACCCTTATTTCTTTTCTTCAGAGAATCTGTTTATTTAGCAGCTCCATATTGTATATTTCCAAAATCCTGATAGAAAACACACACTAGAGACTTATAAAACTGGTATTAAATGCAGTGTTATTTTCTTCTTACACTAGTCCCAATTATTAAATTGGTGAATATATAGTTCAGGTAGTTCTATTTAAGAATTTCAGCTCTCTTTGACAAGCATGGCAGAGTTTTTAAAGTATATCACAAATTCCCAAAATGAAAAATGGGTGAGAAAATATTTGGGGAAAAGAAAATCACCTTCCCCAAATAAGCAATTTCAACATATTTCTAATCAGAATTATTTCAAAATATTTCCTAGGAAATTTAAGGACCCATCATTTCAAATATGTAAAGGAGAATTTTCTGGTTCAGAGATTGAGAAATGTCAGAATTACTTGTACATTTAGATCCACTTTCTCATCTATAAAATAAAGTGCTTAGACAGAAAACTGATCTACAGTGTTTTCCAGTATTGACTCTGGTGACTAATTGATATGATTTTCTTTTATAAATAAAAAATAATTAGAAGTATTAATTTAAAAGTATATTTTTAACACAGTGAAGGTTTCCTTTGTTTTTTATTCTGTTAAGGATCTTAAAGATACTTTACATAAACAAGCCAGCCATTTTATATCTGAATAAAAATAGATTAATAGCTTTTGTATGAAGCACAGTAAAAATGATAAAATCTCTGATTTAAGGTGAAATAATATTTTCTAACTTTGTTAGTTTTACTTCAAATCCAAACTTCTGTTCTCAAATGGCCATTTTATCATTTGAATATCTTTTTCTAGTTTTATGCATATTGAAATTAATCTTGCTTCCTTTCCTATGGAAAAACACATTTACCACCTTATCATCTTTATATAGATTCCATTTTTTAAAAAAAACTTTTTGAATGGCAAATGTTCATGGTTGTTCCAAACTAATGACTCTTCTTAATGAACCTTCTCTAATGTTTAAATGTGCGTCTCTTTGTCACTGCATTTGTAAAGGTAAGAACTGTCAAAAAAGGATCAGTCTGATGCTCAGATAAATTCCTCCACTTTTTAAACATTTCCATTTTAACCAGAAGTTCTAAATGTCTTTATTTAGTGTTTAAAAATGACATTTCATGAGCCCTCTTCTCTGACAGTTTACAAACACTAGGAAGAAATACTCTAAAATGTTAATACCGGTTATCCCTAGTGGTGGTATAACACGCCATTTTATTTTTTATATTTCCCAGAAAGCATTATTACTTTGGTAATCGGATTGCATTTCAAAATTAAATTTTAAAAGGCTTATAAAGTATAGGACATCAACACAGTCCACTTCTCCAGCAGAAAGGTTAAATGCTTTTCCCCTATTGATAAGCTTGTTCTTTAACGGGAAGAATGATTTGATCAGGTGTCTGTCAGGTTGGATGAAGACTACATTTACTTTCCAGGCCCTTCTTTTAAGTTAGGCTTTGAACTTAATTGCAGTGATTCTTGCAGCAGTAAACTTCGGGGGGGGGGGGCAGAGTAACACCTTTCAATACAACTATCAGCAGAATGCCAAGAGACTCTCAGGTTTACCAATATTTTCAAAGACTTGTCAGTATTCTCCTCCGTCATTCCAGAACAATTCCATTTAGAAAGAAACGCAATTGTAAACCATTTCTATTTCAAGCCCATAAAAACCAGACCTGGGATGAAAGGCAAAGCCTTGACCTTTCTATTTCAGACTTTCATCTGTGTGGCTAAGCCATCTGCTTTTTCTCCCCTACCCCATCTACTTAATGGACTGAAAATACTGCACCTGAATGCAATTTTATCAAACCAGCCTGACTTTTCCACTTTAACGAATTACGACTCTTTCACCTCAAGTCTCGCTCGTAAAAATGTGCTTACCCTTCCCTCTCAATTCCTTCCCATCTCCCTCAATTATGAGTTATCAAATATCGTTAAGATACGCGGCTTCCGTGGATTAAGCCATCTCAAGATCTCTTCACTTTCCACGCCGAGCGCCTGAAGGAAAACCTACTCCAGTCTCTCCTCCTGTGGCTATAAAGCCGGTATTATTATCATTGTTGTTGCGGTTACGCAGGAGGCACCTCGCATCGCAGCCTAGAAGGGAGTCGCGTCTCTCCGCCGCCAAACAACAGGGGACTCAGACTGGGAAAAGACAGACCCGGGTGGGAGGAAACCTCCACGATGAAGAAGGGAGCTGCTAAGAGGGAGCTCGGAAGACTGGAAGAAAGGACCTTCCGAAGCACGAAGGGAAAGCGGTGTTTGTGAAGTGGAGCAAGAAGTGGGCGGCCGAGGTGCAACGGGAAGAAGGGGCCCGAGACCCGCGGGAGGGCCGGGGCCAGTGGGAGGGCGGGGGCCGAAGCGGGCGTGGGCAGCTCGCAGCGACCGCCGGAGTCCGAGGAGCTAGGGAGCTTCTAGCCGCGCGAGGCGCGGGAGAGGGGGCGAAAAGAGGAAAAGAGCAGTTGAGGGGCCGAGAGAGCCGCGTCGAGGCCGGCGCGGCGGGGACAGCGGGCCCACCCACAGCCAAGCCCCGCTACTTAACTATTTGTAGAGCTGCTGCAGGCACAGGTCCAGGCTCTCGCCCTCCACCTCCTCACGGGTGATGCGCTCCGACAGCGGCCGCGGGAGCGGGGGTAGAGGCGGCAGCTGGGGCTGCGGCGGCGGCGGCTGTACGGCCGACTGCCCCCGGGCTGCCGCCGCGTCCTCTTCCTCGCCCTGCGCCGCTGCCACCGCCTCTTCCTCCACCGCCTCCTCTTCGGGCTCGGGGTCTTGCTCCTGCTCTTGCTCCCCCTCCTCCGCAGCGGCCACAGTGGCCACCTCCTCGCCAGGGTCCTCGACCGAAGCCTCGGCCGCCTCAGCCGCTACCAGTTCGGGCTCGGGCTCGGGCTCCGGCTCCGACTCGGGTTCGGGTTCCGGCTCGGGCTCGCCGCCGCCGCACGGTCCGCGAAACTCGCCCAGGAATAGCTCCAGGAAGCGCCGGTAAGTTTTCTCCTCGGGGCTGCAGCCGGCCATCGTTGCTCATGCCCCGGGGCCGACCGGGAAGTAGGGAGGGGGGGGTAGGGAATCCAGGAAGGGGAGGGGGGCTGCTCTCGAGCCTCGGGCTCCCGCAAAGGCTGTTAACGGCCGCACCGGCACGAGCTATCAGCACTAGGTTGCCTGGAGAGGGCTCCCGCAGGCGTGCGCGCCGCCGAGCGCGGACGTGCGCGGCCCGGGGGTGGGGGCGGAGCGCGCCGCCCCCTCTCGGGTCTGGAGGGAAAGTTGTTGGCGGGCGCGCGCGCAGGGTCCAGCGGCGGCCCACCCTCCAGCCCTCCGGAGAGCTCAGCCCACGCTGCCTAGAGACTGTCGCCATGGTAACCGGCTCTAATTAAGAATTTCAGGGTCCCTCCCGTCGAGCCCGCGGAGTCGAAAAGGACACTCGACTCGCCCGCTCTCCAACTCTACATATCTTTATTGTATGGATACCCTAGCCTCAACTGGGTAAGAGTGAACTAAGACATCTCCAAGTCTAACTGCTGGTTCCCACTTGGATTGGATTTACCTCGGTTTTCCTTATCTGTCCCTGCGTTGCCTTAGCGTAGGTGTCTGTTGAAAGATACCGCAGTGTCAACACCTTTTGTTGTTGGTGACACCAATTTAATAAGTAGTTTGGGGGAAAGGGGTATCACACACCTTTCAAGTGGTAGGTTCCTTTGCATATATCCTCTCATTTGATTCAGTGAAGAAAGTGGTGTTATCCTTATTTCTTAAAGACAGGAAACAAGATTGATATATATCTACTTCCAGGTTTCAAAGCTACTCACCATGGCATTGTAATTAGAACCCAGTTATCAGCCTCCAAAGCCTTCTAGAACAGTTTTTCTTTTACTCTTCTCTTCTTTGCTTCTGCAATATGTCTATAAAGGCTTATTTTTACAGGGCTTTATAGTTTACAAGTGTTTTCATACCTTTAATCCTTACAATAACATCTCGAGGTAGAAGACATCATTATGATTCCATTTTATAGATGAGAAAGCTGAGCCATAAAGATGTGACTTTGCTCAAGGTCACAAACAAGTGATGCAACAAGGACTAAAATCCAGGTCCTTTCACTGCAAAGCCATTAGTTTTCCAGCATTCCAAGACACCCCTCTGTAGTCTCTGTATAAAACATATTATACCTTATTACATAATATGTACTTTTCATACATTTTCTTTGCTCTTCTTCCCCATCCTTCAAGCCTCCTTTTCTTTCTTAGATTGAAACTGAAATGACTTTAAATGATCCTAATTTTCTTACCAAACTATACACAAACCTATTATTTTCAAGCCTTACTGAGGGGAGTGGGAGAAGGAGAAACTGTGTTGTTATACAGCTGTATAGATGATAGCATCATTACTGCATACTGCCATGTCCATGGCAACATATAATTCGGCAAAAACATAGTGATTCTTTCTCTACTTTGAAAAACATGTTCACAAATTATCCACCCCATCCTCTCCATTTATTGTTTCTGGGTTTTAGTTAGATTTAGGGTCTGAAATACCATTTCTAGTTGGCTATTAACGGAAGAAGAAGGAGTCTCCCTGCCAACTGTTTTCATGTAATACTGTATTCTAAATCCTTGACCTGTTACTGTTATTTTAAGATTAAGTGGGTTGAGCTCACTAATGTACATTATGGCATCATGTAAAACAGACATCCATTCTTTCTCCTAGTTCAAGATTAAATAATACATGATAGAAAGCATATAGTGAGTAATGCACATAAGTCCTCTATAACTATTTATTTTTGTCTCTGAGGTAAATGGAAAGACCCAATAAATAAGTCTGTTTCCAGACAAGCTAAATGTATTTATATGTGTTTTGTTTAAAATATCACCAATGTAGAACAACTTTTCTATGAGATGCCAAGAAAGCCTTTAAACTCCTCATTCGTCTTTGTTTTCAATCCACCTGTTCATTTCCATTTCAGAATGTCTAGAAAAGACTGACAAAACTTTTAAGGCTGCAAACCTAAATGTCCACAACTTTACATTCCAATAACTTTAAAATCTCAGAATTTGACATATCATTTAGTTCAAGAGTACATAGCTTTCACCTATAACAATTCATATCAAGCTACACCTTACTTTATAATGTAGTTGCCTCCCTGATCTAGATGACATTTGTGACATTAATTTATGACTCAACTCACATATCAAAGGGAAGTATTATATGGTGAAGAAACATTACTACTAAGAGTAAAAAGCCCACACTTCTTTATTACTATAAATGAGAGGTGTGTTTGCTTATATTAATAAAGATATTCCTTCACAAATATGGATCCTATTCCTTTCATTTGACAGAGTAGCTTTGCCAGAAGGTTGCTGACAGCAGTGCTGGGATCTCAGAGCAGCTGTGTAGGATGATTTTGCCATTGTCAAGAAGTCTTTTTAGTCATTATTTTGCATTGCTTTACTTTCCTTTTCAGTTCCTTTTCTCCTACACTTTCCTAATCCCCTTTCTTACTATCTATTAAAAAATAGTGAGCTACGAAAGTGCATGTACCAAGAGTATTTAAATTTTTTGAGGTTTTTCTTTCTTCGTAAGAATTGCTCTCCTTCTAACCCTTAGATCTTTGAAGGAAATATACAATGTCCTTTCATGGATAATCATAGTAATGATGATATCTATAAAATTAAAAAGAATTGTTAGGGGCTCCTGAGTGGCTCAGTCAGTTAAGTGTCTGCCTTTAGCTCAGGTCATGATCCCAGGATCCAGCGATGGAGCCTCTCATTAGGCTCTCTGCTCAGCCTGGAGCTTGCTCTCTCTGACACTGCCACCCCCTCCCCCAACCTCATGCTTGCTCACTCGCTCTCTCTCAGTCTGAAATAAATAAATAAAATCTTTAACAAAAAAAAAAAAAAAAGAATTGTTGAGTTTGGCAGTTTCTTATCATATGACCCAGGAATTCCTCTCCCAGGTATTTACCCATAAGAAATGAAAACATGCACACCAAACACATACAAAAAACCTGGTACATAAATGGTTCACAATAGTTTTATTCGTAATAGCTTCAACTTGGAAATAACCCAGATATCCATTAATAGGTGAGTGAATAAACAAATTGTGGTGTATTCATACAATAGACTACTACTCAGTAGTAAAAAAATTACTGATGAACACAATGTAGGTGAATCTCAAAAACATGCTGAGGGAAAAAAATCCAGGCACAAAAGGGTACATACTATATGATAATGTTTACATGAAATTCTAGAACAGGCAAAAATAATCTATGGTGGTTGCTTGCAACTGAGGTGGCATGGGAGATTCATGGAAAAGGAGTAAAAAGGAATGTGGAGGGGTGGGGAATTAAAATGTTCTATATCTTGGGCGTCTGGGTGGTTCGGTGTGTTAAGCCTCTACCTTTGACTCAGGTCATGATCTCAGGGTCCTGGGATCGAGTCCCGCATCGAGCTCTCTACTCAGTGTGGAGCTTGCTTCCCCCTCTCTCTTTCTCTGCCTGCCTCTCTGCCTACTTGTGATCTCTGTCAAATAAATAAATAAATAAAATCTTTTAAAAAAATAAATAACAAATAAATAAAATGTTCTATATCTTGACTGGGTGGTCACATCTATATATTCATTTGCCAAAAATTATTAAAGCAGGGCACCTGGGGGGCTCAGGCAACTTTTTAAATTTATTTTTTATTTATTTAATTTGAGAGAGTGTGGAGTGGGGGGGATGGGCAGAGGGAGAAAGAATCCTCAAGCAGACTCCCCACTGAGCGTGGTGCCCAACACAGGGCTCAAAGCCAGGGCCCTGAGATCATGACCTGAGTTGAATTCAAATCTGTTGCTTAACCAACTGAGCCTCCCTGGTACCCCAAGTGTCTGACTCTTGATTTCAACTCAGGTCTTGATCTCAAGGTTGTGAGTTCAAGCCCCATGTTTGGCTCCATGCCTAATTTTTAAAAAAAATATTAAAATGTACATTTTCTGTAACTGTATTATAAGTAAATTAAAGTTGATTTTAAAAATTAAACACGGGGATGCCTGGGTGGCTTAGTCGGTTAAGCATCTGCCTTCTTCTCAGGTCATGATCCAAGGGTCCTGGGATCAAGTCCTGCATTGGGCTTCCTGCTCTTTCGGGAGCCTGCTTCTCCTTCTCCCTCTGTTGCTCCCGTGCTTGTGCTGTCAAATAAATAAATAAAATCTTTTAAATTTTTTTAATAAAAGTTAGACAGAATAGGGGCACCTGGGTGGCTCAGTTGGTTAAGCATCTGCCTTCAGCTCGGATCATTACCCTGGAGTCCCAGACTTCCTGCTCAATAGGGAATCAAAGTCTTCTCCCTCTCCCTCTGCTCCTCCCCCACTTGTGCTCCCTCCCTCTCTCTTGCTTGCTCACTCTCAAATAAAAAAATCTTTTTAAAAAAATTAAACAGAATTAATATGTTAGTCCCTGTCCTTTCTGTTCTTGTATCACTCTTACCCCCTTCGCTCTGTATTATAGGGAGGCTGAACCTTTCAAGCTATATTCACCAGGTTCCTTGACAGTTTACTTCCAGCTGAAATTTTCTCAGTGAGAGGTATTGGCAGGAAAATAGAAGGTGGGAGGAGAGGTGAAAACCAGGATATTTATTCCTGTCCCTTATCTCAGTTCTAATGCCTACTGCATCTCGTTGGTAACTTTGCTCCCCCTGAATAGGTCTATCGAAATTCCAATTTTTGCCTATGACAGCAGTCTCTGAGCTCCAGAAACATCAACTTCCTTCATTTGTCCATCAGCCTAGAGAGGGTAGTGGCTTCTAGCTTCCTAATCTTGCCTGCTAGGGACCCAGTATTTGTGTTTTCCAAAAATCCATATGTTGAAATCCTAACACCCAAGGTAACACTAGTAGGTGTTTTGGGAGGTGATTATGTCATGAGGGCGGGGTCATAGGATTAGTGTATTTAGAAAAGAAGCTCAAGAGAGACCCTTCTCCCTTTCTACCACCTGAGGACACAATAAAAAGATGGTTTGCTATAACCAGACACTGAATCTGCCAGAACCCTGATCTTAGACCATCCAGCCTCCAGAACTCTGAGAAATAGATTTTTGTTGATTATAAGTCACCCAGTTTATGATATTTTTGTTATAGCAGCCAAAGAAGACTGTCTTACCTTCCCTTTAGACTTTTCAGCCCTTCTATCCCTTGTATAACCAATTTCCTGATTCTATTCCCTCTGATTTCTTAACTGGATCTCAAGTGATACAGTTACAAATACAACTTTAAAGAACTATAAAATATATATATTTTTAAAAGATTTTATTTATTTATTTGACAGAGATCACAAGTAGGCTGAGAGGCAGGCAGAGAGAGAGGGGGAAGCAGGCTGCCTGCTAAGCAGAGAGCCCAATGTGGGGCTCAATCCCAGGACCCTGGGACCATGACCCAAGCCAAAGGCAGAGGCTTTAACCCACTGAGCCACCAGGCACCCCAAGAACTATAAAATATATTTTATATATAACTACAAAAGGAGTAAATGGACACTAAAGCAAGTTTAGATCTTCATAGTTGCTTTTGGGAACACTGAGCTTACTTGAAGTTAGCAGTAAATGATTTCCTAGAATTAAAAGTTATGATAAATTGCCAGGAGTTCAAGGGTAGTGGGAAATAGAATGAATAGATAGAACACAGCATTTTCAGGGCAGCAAAAACTATCCTGTATGATACTATAATGATGGATATATAACAGCCATTTATGAAAGCCCACAGGATGCACAACACAGTGAACCCTAATGTGAACTATGTACTTTAGTTAATAATGAATTAATTCAATTATTGGCTCAATTATTATAAATGTACCTAATATAAGATGTTAAATAATTGGGGAAACTGCGACGGGGGGAGAGGGCATATATGGGAACTCTCTATTCTTTACACTCCTTTTTTTGGTAAATCTAAAACTGCTCCAAAAAATAAAGTCCATTAATTTTTTTAAAAAGTTAATAAAAATATTTGACAGGTGGTAAATAACTGATACTTGTAACTACGAAAAATCTATTAATTTCAACTTATCTTCAGTTAATATTTTCTTGGTTATGCAAATGTACATGATACTGTCTGTTCTAAAGTATGCCTGTTTTATCTCTTTATAGGCAAAAAATAGAAATACTATCTCCAGAAAAGCTTCAATTTTATTATTGCTAATTATAAAAAACTATCAACTTGAAATTGATGCCATATCTCAAGTGATAAAGCAAATGTTTTTATATTTTTGAAAAAGTATAGTAACAATAAAACATATAATCTCAGATCTAGTACCCAGGGAAATGTTTAAGGCCAGGCCTTAAATGTTAAAATGTAAATATAAGTATGTGTAATTTTTCATTCATATTTTTTAAAATGAAGAATGGCTAATGTCTAAGTACTTGTTAAGATGTCAATTCACTTGTGTTGTCAAACTGACCAGTAGGGAGCAATAGAATACATGACAACTGAAAAAACTGAGCACATGGAAGTGCTTTCAAGTAAGAATTTCTTCCTCCTTTCTCTTCAATATACCCTAGCTACATCTTTTCCATTCTAACTCAGTAATTTTAAAATAATCTCCATCTGCTGCCAAAAATATGACTGCTATATTAATTTTTATTCCTTTTCTATTGCAAGCTAATTGGTCGTATTGCAGCAATAGTCCAAAGTTGTCAAAAATAAAATTCACATTAGGTAATAACAGGCTTGCACGCACTATTTCATTGGTTTTAACAAGCAAAGAAGTCCCCCAAAGAGCCTCTTTTTTCTTAATGTTTTTACCACTACTGATAAAAATCTTTGTTTTTATCTAGCATAGTTCTTTGAGAAACCAAAATTATTTGTGAATTTATTATGACACGCTTATGAAAGAGGAAGCAGGCAGGGGTTTGTGGTAATTTCTGATGAAGGTACTGTAAATGGCTAACATGTGGTATAATCCTTCTGTAATTAAGTGTTCTTCTAAAATGAATTGACTCTATTTTAAAAATCCACTTCAATATTTTGCTACTAGTTTTCACTTTACAGAAACTAAAAAGTGCTTTATGGTGGAAAAAATCTGTATTATTATCATCTAATCTTTAAGTCCCTTTATATATTTACTTAGAGTAAATACATGCAAGAATTGAGAGTGATATTAATCATGTTCTATTTTAGTCAGCAGATGCCCATTACCCACTCTGGAGCATTCCTCAAAAAATCCAACTGCTTTTTAAAATAAAAATGAGGCAGGCAACTAAATATGAAAACTTCACAAAGGTGGTTTCTATGCCCAGAGAGTTCTGAACACTTTATTCTTTGTTGAGTGTGGATCTAATGGAATTGAGCCACAATGACATTTGTGACTAGAAGGGAAGATGGAAATGATTCCATTAACCTAGAGTGCTGTAACATATGGTAATCATAGGTGGTAGAATAGCTGTGTTGGACAAGAGTAGAAGTAAGCCATGTGGCACAGACATTATCAATTACCACACATGGCAACCATGCTGACACAATGTATCTTCTCCAGAAAGGAAATGATCTGGGCATATGAAGCCATTTGTTGCCTTATGAAAGAGTGATCTATAAATGACATATCTGGCACCAGTAGAGCACACGTGGTTTCTAGTAATCCTGCAAGTTGAGGACTATTAAGATTTGATGAACCTCCATAAACCTAAATAACAATACAACAGTTATTTGAACAAAAGCAGCAAATCAAAATATTTATGCAAAATAAATTTGGGTCCTTCATGTATAAAATTATTTTTTAAATATCTTTTTAAATTATCATATAGATTTTGGAATTTTGTATCTCTGGAAATATATGCCAATAATTTCATGAGCTTTGGGGCACCTGGCTGGCTCAGTTATTAAGCGTCTGCCTTCAGCTTGGGTCATGACCCTAGGGTTCTGGGATAAAGCCCTGCATCAGGCTCCCTGCCCAGCAGGAAGCCTGCTTCTCCCTCTCCCACTCCCCCTGCTTGTGTTCCCTCTCTCACTGTCTCTTTGTCAAAAATCAATCAATCAATCAATCAATCAATCTTAAAAAATAGTAATAATTTCAAGAGTCTTTAAGGTATAAAACCTATGGGCATAGGAAAAGGTCAAGATTAAATCTAAGCTGTACTGGGAGATGGAATTACAATAATTTGTTCCCAGTTTTGAAAAAAATATTGAATTTGAAAGAAACATGTTAAAAACTGTGTTCTAAGAAAATCTGATATATAACATTCTTTCAGATGAGTGCAGGGTAGGTTGAAGAGATTGAAGGCTGAAAGATCAGTTGGGCAATAGGAAAGCATGAGAACACAGAGGGAATGAGGTCACTGGGAATGAAAATGAACACAAGAAGCTAAAATACACTATACAGGAAAATCTGAAATTCTAAGACAGCACCTAAAGACACAAGTTGGAAAGAGCTGGCAACCCACCTAGGGAGGCTCTCAGAGGCTGTTCTGGATATCTACTGCACATAACAAACTACCTCAAAACTAATGGCTAAAACAGAAAGTATTTCAAAGTATTTCCCAGCTCTGTTAGTTGACTGGCCTCAGTTAGGTGGTTTTCATTTGTAGGTCTCATGAAGTTGCAGTCGATAGCAGTTGGTTGGGTATAAAGTCATCTGAAGGTTCAAATGGATTAGATGTTCAAGAGGAGGACTCACTTGGATTATACCTTTTTCATCTATATTGAAAAACATTGAGTGAAAAATTACTAACATGTACATTGTTCTCAAGATGCTAATTTGACTGTGTTGCCAAACTGAGAGCTGAAGCTGGCTATTAGCTGGGGAGTCAGCTAGGCCTATCAATTTTAATGCCTACATATAACATCTCCAACGTGATGGCCTTATAGTAGTTAGACTTCTTACATGGTGGCTCAGGATTCCAAGAATGAGTATTCCAGTACATATGATAAAAGAGACATAGCCTTTTATAAATGGTGTCATAAGTCAATAACACCACTTCTGTGGTACACTATTAGTCAAAGCAGTAATAGGCCCATTCATATTTAAGAGAGGGGGACAAAATACATCCCACTTCCAGATGAGAAGAGTATCAAAGAATATTCAGAGACTACCATAGTGATGATCACCTGCATGAATTTATGACAAAGTATAGCAACTTGAACTTGGAGGTTCAGAAGTATGAGTGTTTCAACCTTAATTACACAGATGGATGTTAACTAAAAAATCTCAAAAGAAACTGATGTATAAAAATCACAATAACATACAGATTTACAATGAGAACTATTAACCTCCATTGAGACCAGACATTTACACTGATCTGGCTGAAACTAAAGTAACTAGGATCCAATTTATTAACCAGTTGATCACTTATGTGCATGGAATCAGATAAGAGCTCACTATGATTCAGATATTTAATAGCATCAGACTGAGATAGTCTGATGCAATAATTTCTAAAGTAAGGATCAGGTGTCAAGACCGATCTAAGAAGGACCCTCAACCTTTGGACAGAGCTTGAGTAGTTACATAGAAGCTTGCTCCATTGTGACCCTGTTTTCTACCATACATAGTGTTTACCAAGCTGCCTTTTCATTGACACATTTTTTTAAAGATTTTATTTATTTATTTGATAGACAGAGATCACAAGTAGGCAGAGAGGCAGGCACAGAGAGAGGGGGAAGCAGGCTCCCTGCCAGAGAGCCCAATGTGGGGCTCGATCCCAGGACCCTGGGATCATGACCTGAGCCGAAGGCAGAGGCTTAACCCACTGAGCAACCCAGGTGCCCCTTGATTGACACATTTTAAGAATATGGCCCCATGCCATATTTTCTCAGTTTAGAGTTTCCAATCGCATTTTTGAGGTTTTGGGCCAAATAAATCTTTGTTGGAGGGCTGTAATGCATATTTTAGGATGTTTAGCTACCCACCATATGCCAATGGCACCTATCCCTACAGTTGTGATGACCAGAGTATATATACACTGCTAAATGTCTCCTCGGAGATAAAATCATCCCAAGTTGAGAACCACTTCATTAATATAATTAAGAGCATGGGCTCTGCAGTTAGACTTCTTTTGAATTTCTGATAGGCTGTTTCCTAATTTGAGCAAGTTGTAATTTACAATGTATATTCCTTGTTTTTGGTCACCCAGCAGTTATACCATTTTCCTAGCAGCATCCATTCTCTTTGAGGGAGTTACCTCTCCTCCGTTTTATGTAGTTTGGATAGGATTTCTGGCCTCCTCTTATACAAGCCAAAGATAATTCTAGTGAGTTCTCCCAGATTCTATCCATTCTGGGGTCAGACACTGATCTAAGTTAGGTCAACAGAATACTCTCTCCCCAGACTTTAAATGTTGAGCAAGAAATAAGGATAGAAGAAGGGTGATAGTTCATTCATCTCAGTGGACTCCTACCATTCTCATGGTCCTTGCTGTCTGACACTCTGAAATTAACCAGATCATGCATTTCCAAGCTGATTTCTTCTGCCTTCCTACCATTTCTGTGCTTTTTTTTTTTTCATGTCTTTACAATAAGTTCTTTTTGGTTTAAATTGCCAGTAAGTTTCTATTACTTAAAACTGAAGAATACTAATAGATAAAACTTACCTGAGGATAAAAATACTTACCCCTAAAAGTTATTAAATGGGTTACTTTAAAATAATACATGTAAAGGACTTAGCATAGTCCCCGGCATGCGGCAATCATACAATAAATGTTAGCTACAATTAGTAAGACTCTTCAAGATTTCATAGTATAATTCTGAGAGCAAATTTATTTCTCTAAATTCCAAGTTCTTGGAGTAAAACTCCCTGACACTAAGTATATCTCTTATAGAAGTAATAATTTGGCAACTGACTAGATATGAAGTCATTATGAGAGTAGACCTTTGAGAAAGATTCTAAAATTAAGAGAAGTGGAGAACAAACTGGTGGTTACCCGAGGGGAGGTAGGTAACGGATGAGTAAACTAGGTTAATTCTTCCAAGGTCAGAAGGAAAAGTGGACATTTTAAGGTATTCTTTCATAATCAACAGAAGCCAATTTGGGCTGATTTAAACAAAGAAAAAATTTATGGGAGAGCTAATAAAGTAGGAGAAATATAGTCACTTCAACTATCTTATCCAGCCATTGCTGCTAAAATATATGCATTTCAATCATTTTTTCCTAGTCCTGGGTCTTCCACTCAAGTTTCAAGGAGTAGAGAGACAGGAGCATGACTGACTTGGCTTGAGTTCCCTGCCTACCCTTCACTAATGAGGGGGCACGACACCAGAATTTACAGTCCCACTAAGACTGCATAAATTGAAGAATGGGAAACACAACTGTACAAAAGAAAAATGGGCAACTATTAAGTAGGAGACATGTGCTCGCTTCAGCAGCACGTATATTAAGAAGGGAACATGTATGTTGATTATCAAAAAACACCATATGAGTGAATATTAAAGGGGTCTCCAATTCAGGCAGAGCATGAGATGCCAAGGGAAGAGAGTTTCAAAGTGTCAAATGTTGCTTAAAAGATGAGGACTGTAAGGGGAAAAGGCCTGCAACTCCATCAATTTTATTGAACTTTGGAGAATATAACTTCAGTAGAGTAGTGAACAAGTGAATATAAAAGCCAGGTTAGAAAAGGAAAGGAATGATGAGAGGTCCAGTTTTTAGTAAATTCATAGTGCTTCTTCCTTCATAATGTTATCTAAATTCAGCAACTCAAGGCAGCCTTGAAAGCATAACCAAGTTTATAAATGTTGCACTTCCATTTTCATTAAATATCTGAAAGCCAGTTGTGTGCCAGGGATACCGTCCTAGTGATTAAGATCCCTGCTTTCATGGGGCTTATAGTCCAGTGGGAGAGTTCAATAATAGGTTAATAAATAGTGCCTTCAGATAGTGGTAAATGCAATGAATAAAATTAGATTATTGGGACAGTAGCAAAAGAAGAGAGGTCAACATTGTGTAGGATGGTCAGGAAAGGCCTCTCCAGGGAGGTAAAATCTGAACTAAACATGAAAGACAAGGAGTGAACAACATGGCAACCCAGAAAAGCTGGTATAAAGGTTCTAAATCAAGAATGAACTTGTGTATGCTTGAAGAACAAAGTTCCATGTAACTGAAGCATAGGAACCAAAGTGGAATGGATGGTATCATATGAGCATGGAAAGGAAAGCAAAAGTCAGATCATTTAGAGCATCAGTGAAGAGTTTGGCTTTTATTCCAAGTACAACAGTAAGCCACTGGAGAGTTTTAAGTAGGGAAGTAACATAAGCTGGTATATATTATCTTTCTAAAAGATCCCTTTGGCTGCTACCATAGAAATAGATTATAGGGGAGATAAGTAAAAGTAGGGAGAAAGTTGGGAGGTTATTGCAGTTATCCATGTGAGGAAAACGACTATATTTAAGACATAGTTTGTGTATAAGTGACAGGACTTGCTGATATGGGATGTGGGATTGAGGATATGAAAGAAATCAAGTATCTTCAATATTTGGTTTGAATGAAACTGGGGGTGTTTTAGGGGGTAAGTTTGAAATACTTATTACACATATAAGTGAAGATGTCAGGTTGATTATACCAATGTGGAGCTGAGAAGAAAAAACATGACTGAATTACTTATCAGTATCCTCCTCTTCATCAATTTGAAATAATTCCTTATCTACCATTTTCGAATCTAACCAACATCTTAGCCATGAAAAAAATACTTTTAAAAATAAGTGAATCAGGGCTCCCTGGGTAGTGGGAGAGGGAGAAGCAGGCTCCCCGCTGAGCAGAGAGCCCACGGCGGGGCTCAATCCCAGGACCCTGAGATCATGACCTGAGCTGAAGGCAGACGCCTAACGACTGCCCCGCATCTCTCTTTTTTTAAGATTTTATTTATTTGACAGAGAGACAGAGAAAGCGCACAAGGAGGCAGAGTGCAGGCAGAGGGAGAGGGAGAAGCAGGCTCTCTGCTGAGCAGGGAGCCCAATGCGGGGCTCGATTCCAGGACTCTGGGATCATGACCTGAGCCAAAGGCAGCCGTTTAACTCACTGAGCCACCCAGGTGCCCCAAGCATCTGACTCCTGCTTTGGGCTTGGGTCATGGTCTCAGTGTCATGAGATCAAGCCCCACATCAGACTCTGTGCACAACAAGGAGTCTGTTTCTCTCTTTCTCCCTCCCTCCCCATTCTCTCTCTCTCAAATAAATAAATAAATAAATCTTTTAATATGAATGAATGAATGAATGAATGAATGAAGGGGCACATGGCTGGCTCTGTAGTAGTTCATGTGATTCCCTATTTCAGATTTGTGAGTTGGAGCCTCACACTGGGTATAGAGTGTTTGTACATACATACATATATACCTAAATAAATATAAATAAAGAAACCTTACAATTCACAAAGAAAAATGCATTAAGCAAACTGCTAGTATATTCTAATAATTGTCCTCCACAGAATTTGCCTTTAGAGTTTGGCTGACATTAGAATAAACTTGCATTTTTCATAAAACTGCCTTCTAAGATATCACTTAATTCCCCTTAACCAGAGCTCCTCTGTCAAATTCAAGACCCAAGGCCACAGCTAACATATACATAAATTCCAAATGGAAAGATTTAAACATAAAACTTTTTGAAAATTCTATAAGTAAAAGTGGGAGTATTTAATAATCATGGAGTGGGAAGTTCTAAATAGAAGACAACACTCAACCAAAATAATGGTGAAAGATTGGCTATATAAAAATCATACTTTTATAAAGCAAAAAGTTAGAAAAACTGGGAAAAATACAGGGAATACAGGCCTAATGCCTTCCTTAAGATGTTAAGAATTCTTACAAATTAACAAGACCAACCACTCAATAGAAAAATGGACAAAAAAATATGAACAGCCACTTCATAGAAAAAGAAATAGGGTAAGTGGGTGTACCTGGCTGGCTTGGTTGGTAGAGCACGCAACTTTTGATCTCAGGATCTTGAATTCAAACCCCATGTTATGTGTAGAGCTTAGTTAAAAAAAGAAAAAAAAAGTAACTTGAAAGTAAAAGAAAAGATGTCCAACCTACTTACTGGAACAACAAAATTACAAACAACACAAAAAGATAAGAAAATGTAGTATCACAGTATGAGATGTCATTTCTATAAATCTATCAAACTGACAAAAAAAGAGAAAATATTGTGTTGTCAGCATCATTGGTAGGGATATAAATTAATAGTCTCTGTGAAGGATAATCTGGGTAACATTTATAAAAATTTTAAATGCACTCTCACCAATTCATTATCTCTTCATAAAAAAATCTGATCAACCTAAATATCCATCAATAAAAGAATGATTAAATAGTATATTTGTACAAGGGAATATCACACATCTATTTTTAATTGAGAAAATTCTATGTGTACTGATAAATACAATAAGGTATAAATTTGAGTGATAAAGAAAAAAATGTATTTTAGATACATGGAATAGCTGTGGAAGGTCATACAAAAAACTAGTAATCATGGTTGCCTCCTAAAAATGAACTGAGTGACTAAGGGACAGGAGAGGAAAGAAGAATTACTTTTCACTGAATTTAAAATCTTGTGCAAATAATACTTTTTAAAAATTAACTGAAAAACAAATAAGAAAGACGAGAAAAACATTTTTTCTCTCAAAGAAAAAACTTATCATTAGACCAAAAGTTACGTAACCAATTATGCCTTTCTCTTTGCTTTTGCTTATATGACTTCTTAATACAGATTCTCTTTGCTGCTTTGCTTTTGTCTTTAATCTGCATTAATTTTTAAATTTTGAAATAGGGGGCTGCCTGGATGGCTCAGTGGGTTAAGCCTCTGCCTTTAGCTCGGGTCATGATCTCAGGGTCCTGGGATCGAGTCCCACATCGGGCTCTCTGCTAGGCGGGGAGCCTGCTTCCTCCTCTCTCTCTCTCTGCTTGTGATCTCTCTCTCTGTCAAATAAATAAAATCTTTAATAAATAAATTAATTAATTAATTTTGAAATAGGTAGGACTTATTTCCATGAGTTTTTAGATATTTCTGAGAACCCAACTTTTTATATTCTCATAAAACTGGCTACACATAAAATCATTATCAGAGTAATGGTATATTTAAAATCTCACATCTTACTACACATAAGGAGAGCCAAATGGATAGTGAGAGTCAAATGGATAGCTGAAGCACAGAAAGGCCAATGTCAATGATGAACTAAATCTGAAAACAGACAAAGGATTATAATGTGGTTGAAATACAGGCAATCTTGTCAACATGTTTTATGCCAAAATCAGTTCTGAGGGAGCAAAATGTTCTGTAAATTTTTAACAGAAACAGTAAATTTAGGCACTGACGTTAACTAAAAATACATATTATGAACAGCCAGCCTCTCTTCTGCAACTCAATGTTTTTTTTTAAAGCAATAGAACATTTCAACATTATGTCTCAAAACTGAAATGTAATGTATTGGAATAAAATCCCTAGTATTACTGATTTTGAAAATGAAAAATGTGTAAATGTCACTCTTTTCCCTATTTTTTAGTATTGCTCACTTAAACTGAATATTTAATAATGGCTTTACAGGAATGTCTGGGTGGCTCGATCAATTAAGCATCTACCTTCAGCTCAGGTCATGATCCCAGGGTCCTGGGATTGAGTCCTGCATCAGGCTCCTTGCTTAGCGGAGAGCCTGCTTCTCCCTCTGCCTGCCGCTCCCCCTGTTTGTGCTCTGTTTCTCTTTCTCTCTGACAAATAAATTAAATCAAATCTTAAAAAAAAAAAAATGCCTTTACAAAAGTAGAAACCACAAAATTTCCAACAATGAATTTAGCAATCATTTAGTCCCATACTGTTTTATAAATAAGAGAAAGGCAAGATAAAATAAAGGTGCCAAAATTGACATGGCTTATTAATGTCTTAGCTGAAATTACAATGCAGGTCTTCTGACTCTAGTCTTAGTTTTTTCTGCCACATTATAATCTGATAACTAGATGTAAACGTTTTAGTAGGAACATTATCAACAAATACAGTAATTAGAAAATAAAAATAGCTAATCTAAGAAATGCAAATAAATTTATTAGGGTTAAAATTTAAGCTAGTAGGAACAGTTAGAAAATATTCCAATGACAAATCTACTGTCCTAAATTTCATAAACAATAAAAGTCAATAAAAGTTTCAGAAAACAAAAAGTGTTACTCGCATAAATTTGTAAGCCAGACACTATTAGAAACAACCCAAATGAGGGGCACCTGGATGGCTCAGTCAGTTGAGCATCCAACTCTTGATTGGGCTCAGGTCATAATCTCTGGGTCATAGGATCAAAACCTGTATGCTCCAAGCTCAGTGGAGTCTCCTTCTCTCCCTCTCCCTCTCTCTTTCTCTCTCTCTTTCAAATAAATCAATCTTAAAAAAAAGACAAATGTTCATCAAGAGATGAATGAATAAACAAAATGTAGTATATACTTGTAATGGAATATTGTTCAGCCATAAAAATGAAGTTCTTATACATGCTACACCATGGATGAACCTTGAAAAACATGTTAAGTGAATTAAACCAGGCACAAAAGGAAAAATGTTGCATGATTCCACTTACATAAAATACACACAATAGGTGCATTCGTAGAAACAGATTAGAGATTACCAGGAGTTTGTTGGGTGGGAGGCAGTACAAAGAATGGAAAATTATTGCTTCAAGGATGCAGAGTTTCTGTTTGGGTGATGAAAAGTTTTCAAAATAGTGTGATAGGGGTGACTCAGTTGGTTAAGCATCTGCCTTCAGGTCAGGTATGATCCCAGGGTCCTGAGATTGAACCCCCACATCAGGCTCCCTGCTCAGTGGGCAGCCTGCTTCTCTTCTCCCTCTCCCTCCAACTGCCACTCCCAATTTGTGCTGTCAAGTAAATAAAACGTTTTAAAAAAAGGTGGTGATAACTATACAACACTGAATTATATATTTAAGAATGGTTAAAATAGCAAATTTTGTATCTATTTTATCACAATTTTAAAAAGTAAAAAAATACTTTAGGGTACCTGGCTTGCTCAGTTGGTAGAGCACATGATTCAATCTCAGGGTCATGAGTTCAAGCCTTACACTGGGCATAGAGTTTACTTAAAAAAATAATAGTAATAAAGAATCAAGCAAAAATTTCAATACCATTATTAAATTATATTTCACAGTAATAAAAAGTGCTCAGGAACATCAACCTATGCATGACAAGTGGTATTCTTAACAGACCATTGGAAAAACAGAATTTATTCTAAATCTTATTTGAAATATTCATTCAACAAGTAGTTGTTAAATGTGTGTATCTTATACTTTTGATGAATGGATGGATAGAAGGAATGAAAACAGACATGCCAGCCTATCCCATCTACCTTACAGAGTTGCTACAAGGATGAAATTACGTAATATAAAAGTGTTTGAAAATCACAAGGCACTATATGAATGCTTTAAGTTACATATCCCCCCAAATTCAAATTAAAGTTATGATACCCTCGGGAAAAAAAGTCTTCAAAAAAGGATAAATTGCAGGGCACCTGTGTAGCTCAGCCAGTTAAGCGTGTGCCTTCTTAGTGGAGAGCCTGCTTCTTCCTCTCCCTCTGCCACTCCCCTGCTTGTGTTCTCTTGCTAATAAACAAATAAAATCTTAAAAAAAAAAAAAAAAAAAAGGATAAATTGTTAGTAAAACCAGTAAGGAATTAGTTTAAAAAAACTATTCACCTGTTTGAAAAATTATAGATTTATGCATCAAAGATACTTTTGGGATTATCTCTAAGGTTCCCTCTAGCAATCACTGGATTGAAATGTTAAGCTTCTATCCTGAAAATAAAACAAAACAAAAATCCTGAATTAGGTTGTCCAAACTTTTCTTTTTTTTTTAAAGACTTTATTCATTTATTCGACAGAGAGAAATCACAAGTAGGCAGAGAGGCAGGCGGAGAGAGAGGGGGAAGCAGCCTCCCCACTGAGCAGAGAGCCCAATGCGGGGCTTGATTCCAGGACCCTGAGATCATGACCTGAGGTGAAGGCAGAGGCTTGACCCACTGAGCCACCCAGGTGCCCCGAGCTTTTAATTCTATACCTTATATTTTATATCTTTATTAACTTTTTTGAAATCAAACTTATTTTCCAAGTGCATTAATGTGGAAAATGCTCAGAGCAGAGCAATTCTGAATTGCTAGTATTTGTTTATTCTTCCCAGAACGAGTAATATTTAAAGTAGAATATTAATGGCCTGTGCTGTACTAACTATGGCCAGGACATGGCAAAACATGGAATTGACATAACAAATATTGTGGAAATAAATGTTTGTGTGTGCAAATATATCTATGTGTATAAAGGAATTACCAGAAAGGGTGATCAGAGCAGTGGCATGAAAAGCAGTAAAAGCCAATATACATCTTTTGGATTTACCACATTGCCTAACCACAAAATGAAAGGTGCATGCAATCATTGATTAGCCAGGAGGTGAGATTTTAATTGATTTACTTGTAGCATGAGATCACATCACGAGTTGAAACAGAAGAGACGGGGGGCGAAAATTTATACTTACAATTTATACTTACATATATTTTATAATTAAGAAAGAACAGGGGCAACTGGGTGGCTCAGTGGGTTAAAGCCTCTGCCTTTGGCTCTGGTCATGTTCCCAGAGTTCTGGGATCAAGCCATCAAGCCCCCACATCGGGCTTTCCGCTCAGCAGGGAGCCTGCTTCCCCCTCTCTCTCTGCTGGTCTTTCTGCCTATTTGTGATCTCTGTCAAATAAATAAATAAAATCTTAAAAAAAAAAAAACAGTCCTTGAAAATTAAAGCTTTCAAAAAGCTAAGAAACTATCATTTCTCTTCGTATCCTTTTTTTTCCCTTTCATAAATGGGAATGACCATCTATGAATACAGTTAAAAATGTCAACAAGTCTGTCCCAGTGCTTTGCAAACTTTAATGTGTATATTTGTCACAAAAAGATCATTATGTATTGAATTCTGTTACCACATGAATTGAGGGGCTGAATAATGGGTCCCCCCCCCCCCCGAACATTTACAACCTAATCCTGGAGTTTGTGAATGCTAATTTACATGCCAAAAGGGATCTGCAGATGTGAGTAACAGCCTTGAGATAGGGATATTATCCTGGATTATCTGACTGAGCCCTAAGTGTAATCACAAGTGTCCTTATAAAAGGAAGGCAGGAGACAGATTTGGAAAAAAGCAATTGAATCAGACTGGAAACAGAAAGAGACTGGAAGATGCTACACTGTGTCTTTGAAGATGGGCTATGAGCCAAAGAATGCAGGCAGCTTCTAGAAGCTAGAAAAGGCAAGAAAATGGATTTTCCCTACACCCTACAGAAGGAATGCAGGCTTGCTGATGCCTTGACTTTAGCCCTGTGAAACTGATTTCAGACTCCAGAACCGTAAGATAATAAATGTGTGTTCTTTTAAGCTACTAAATCTGTGGTAATTTTTTTACCAAAACAATGGAAAATTAATACAATTTCCATTTCAATTTCTTTTAAAAAGGAACTTGTATGCTTATTAAAAGCACTGTTTATAACACTAAAAAATATAGTAATAACAAACTCCAAAAAGAAGTTTAAAATTATGCACAAACATTAAAAACGATCATAGAAAAATTATGAGGAGCACAAGAGGATATATATCAGGCTCTTTAAAAAGCAAGTAACAGGGCACCTGAGTGGCTCAGTGGGTTGGGCCTCTGCCTTTGGCTCAGGTCATGATCCTGGGGTCCTGGGATTGAGCCCCGCATCAGCCTCTCTGCTCGGTGGGGAGCCTGCTTCCCCCCTTCTCAGCCTGCTGCTGCCTACTTGTGATCTCTATCTAAAAAATAGGTTAAATCTTTAAAAATTAAAAAAAGTAATAATAAAAAGTAACAATTTTTTTTAAGATTTTTATTTATTTATCTGAGAGAGAGAGAGCATGAGAAGGGAGAGAAGCAGAGGGAGCAGCAGATTCCCCACTGAGCAAGGAGCCTGACATGGGGCTTGATCCCAGGACCCTGAGATCATGACCCAAGCTGAATGCAGACACCTAACTGACTGAGCTACCCAGGTGCCCCCAAATTTCATGAATTTCTACAGACTGAATTCTCTACCCAAAATTCATGTTGAAGCTCTAAATTTCAGTGTCACTATATTTGGAGATAGGGCTTTTAGAAGGTAATTAATGTTAAATGAGGTCATAAAGGTAAAGTCCTAATCTGATAGGACTGGTGGCTTTTTAAGAAAATGGAGAGAGAAAGATCTCTCTCCATGCACATTCACCAAGGAAAGGCCTTGTGAGCACGGAATAAGTAGGCGGCCGTCTACAAGCTTCATTGGAACCACACCATGCTGGCACAATGATCTGGGACTTCCAGTCTCTAACACTGTGAGAAAATGTTGTTGCTTAAATTTATGGTATTTTGTTATTGAAGCCCAAGCAGATTAAGATTTAAGTGTATAACTAGGAAAATAATTATCTTCTTAGCAATAGCAACACTTTGAAAGGCTATTTTAAAGATTTTATGTATTTGAGAGAGGGTAGGAGGGAAGGGGAGAGGTAAGAGGGAGAGGGAGAGGTAGATTCCCTGCTGAGTGGAGTGCTGGACACAGGCTGATTGATCCTGAGATCCGGGGATCATGACCTGAGCCGAAGGCAGATGCTTAACCAACTGAACCACCAGACGCCCCGAAAGGCTATTTTATATAATTTACCTAAAGAGTTGCAAACAAAAAGAAATACACTTGGCTTTGTCTATATTCTGGGTCCTATAGTTCTTTAAAGTAGTGTTATGATGCTTTATGAGATTTCTATAGTTCTGAAGCCTAGTAACACTGATATTTATCACTTATAACCCCCTCACTCTCTTGATTTTATGATCTGAGCAGAGAGAATATAAAATGATGGGTAATTTTTTTAATAATGCCTGCATTGATAATAAAAATATATGCCTCAAAGACCTCAAAAATAATTACAACCAGTCATTCTTCACTAAAGTAGTCATTTGAAATTAGTCTTATATAATTAGATGACCAAATACCTGATTTGCCTGGGATGGTCCTGATTTATGTCCACTGTCCTGATGTAACTGTTAGCAGTGTCTAATTTCATTCTCAAAAAAGTCCTGGAAAACTACGGTTATTCTACATATAATCATTACAGAATAATTTTATTTTTAAAATTTTATTAATTTAATGGTCAGTCTGGGACAGGAAATACCAAGTATCACTAAAATCTGGAGAATATGGTTGTCACAGTATATAATTTTGAATTATTTAAATAATTTTCCTCCACTGAAAAAACACAGTAAATTTTGTGAATGAATGGAGAAGTACTAAGAAGAATCAGGTGCCAAAATATTTTTAGATGATTTTAAAACTACTCAAGAATCCAAATTTTTAATTTATTCCAAGTGTTAAGATTATTCAAAGGAAAATGTCAATACATCTAGAATTCTAGAATGGATCACACCATGTTTCCAAAATGTAGAAATAAATAATTGTGAGTTTATCAACTTGAGTATTCTGGAAGATGAACATTCTAGACAATTTCTAGATAGGGTAACAGCTCCAAGTCCTTCCCTTAACATAAAGTAACATAAAAAATAAACAAATGGCCTAGGATTTGGGGATTAGGGTCACTAAATTAGGATTGGGATCACTAAAATCTGATTGGTCATCTAAAATTTGTATCCTACCATTAAAACTGAATACAATAATATGCTGACTCATGGTGCTGGCTTTCCTTTATAATACTAAAAACAAGCCTTTTTCTTTTTTTGTAGTTTTATGGTTTTATTAACACAAATACGACATACACATAAATTGTCTATTCTTTTTCTTGGCTGCGCAGCCTGGCATCGGGACTGGTAACTCTGATGTCCAGCAGGATTGCTCTTTCCAGTGGCTTTGTGGTTCTTGGAGGATATACTGTGAGCAATCTCCGCACAGTAAGATTTGCTACACATCAGCAGCACTTCAAGCTCCTTGACACTGTGGACCAGGAGCTTGAGAAACCACTGGGCAGCATGTGCTTTGTTTTCTTGTTGCTCCTGTAGCCAGTTTTGGGCATCAAGATCTAGCCCTCGAATCTTCTGTGCACCCTATTGTCAATGACTCTGGGTTTCCACATTGTGCTTAATTTTGATATATCAGTCTGCCTGGTGCTGGATGAACTTCTTGATTCTCTTTTTAATGGTATTGGGGTTCACCAAAGGTCTGAGGGCGACCATGATGTCAAGTAAGAGATAGCTGAAAACCAGGTCATTTTTAAGAATTATCAAAATTACATTTAGGGGCGGTTGGGTGGCTCAGTTGTTAAGTGTCTGCCTTTGGCTCAGGTCAAGATCCCAGGGTCCTGGGATCGAGCCCAGAACTTCCTGCTCCACGGGAAGCCTGCTTCTCCCTCTCCCACTACCCCCTGTTTGTGTTCCCTCTCTCACTCTCTGTCAAATAAATAAAATCTTAAAAAAACAAAACAAAACAAAAAAAACCCCTACATTTAAAGGGAAAAACCCAATAGGAATGTGAAAAAAAAAAAAACAAAACCTTTTCTTCCTAGGATTTTCTAGGCAACTAGCAAAGAAAATAGGAAAAAACAATTCAGATTGGCTACATGAGATCACCTTTCCACACTTGCAAAAATACAATACCTGTATCATCTCTGCTGTTACTAAAAATGAAAACAGGGCAAAATATAATTGTAGAACTGCTTTAGAAAAATGCAGAGAATCATACTCATTTAGTGTTTTTCACATTCACTTCATATGCTCTTGATTCATATATGCCATAGTGTGTGTTTATATTTTAAAATAAAGAGTCTACTACTTGTATATATTACATCTCACAGCATCAACACATATGTATACTTTAAGATGAGTCTTTGGATTCCTGTTGTTCTTCTGATTCTCGCGACCGTTTCTGGAAATTCAGTGAACCTTCTGTTTGCAAAGAAGATGCAGTAGCAACAACAGCATCTCTAAATCCCTGAGGCTGGAAGATGAAAAAATATGCAAGTATGGTTTAAGAACATCTAAAATAACATTTGGTTTTCAAAATATTTTGAAGTTATTTATAAAAGAGCTAGTTTATTCTTGAGACAGAAGTTATGAAGCACTGCAAATGCAGAGGTTAAACCTCTTGAACTGGTGTCCAAGCCAAAGCTGTACTAGAGTATTTTAGATCTAGAGTATATCTGTATTTATTTATTTATATATTGTTTATACATACACACACAGAAGTAACAGCGCATTATAAAAATATACTCCAAAAGAAAATCTTAACAAATTTTATAGTGACTCTATTAAAGAGTAAAAGGAAGTAACATGTACTAATTACTTAGGTGCTTTACAAATTTATTTTCACAATTAAATACTCAAAATTTAGTTTTCCAATTAGGATACTTTAAATGCACCTAAGCAGTACAAAGACTGAGTTGATAATTCAGTTTCAGAATTTCTTTCTATTTCTGTTTTTGTCCTTAAAAAAATGAGATGCCAAGAATATATCTGGCTCAATACTACTGATAAATATGCATATTTCAGCCAAAAAAGTGTGTTCTAGGATTTTAAATTATAGGAAAATTAACATTTTAAAGCAGGATATATTTGGTGGCTATGACAGATCTATAATATCTACAGACTAAAATGGGTAATGTTAGTATTTTTTTCTTGGAAAATCTTTAACAACTTTCACTTTAAAAATTTTTAATATCCTGACATTACATATGGCATGGAACACATTAGCCTACAAATAAGTATTTCCTCTGTTCTTAAGAATAAATTTCAGTCCAATTGTCACCAGAATATTCTGTATATGTACTATTTTGAGGATAATGTTCTAAGCATCGAAAGCTGTCCTCAAATATGCTTGCTGCCTACAGAAGTTAACAGAAGCAATTTGTAAATGCTCTCTTCAGATAATTACTGCCCACCAACACCAAAACCCCACTCTAATCAAATAATACTGACTGTGATTTGAAACAGTACTGTAGCTTCCTTCTGGCTTGGTGATTTGTACAATGTTGCCAACCTGCTTAGAGAAAAAGAATAAATATACACAAACACATGATCTTAGTTCAGATGACTTAAATAATAATTTACATTTAAAGTTTTTCACTACAATTCTATTGTTTTCTTCCCTAAGGACACGGAAAGCAAAGAAATATCAAAAAGATTCCTTTAATCAATAGCTATATGTATGCATATAATAATTATTACATATAATAACAAGAGCTGTTTATAGAAGTGGAATTTTAAAGCAACCTAAATGTCCAATGAGTAATTCAAATAAATTTCTACATGACAAAATACTACTGATGCTGCAGAAGATGTGGAAAAAAATATTTAACAATATAAAAAAATGTTAATATATTAAGTAAAAGTTACGCTGTGTGAGCCCACAATTATGAGTATGTAAATCAACATATATAGAAAAATTACTAGAAGACTACAAGCAAAACGTTAAGTTGTTATTATAAGATAAAGATTGTTTTTTTTGTTTTTCCAACTTTATGCAGTAATTGTGTTACTTGTCACGACAGAAGTATTAGACAATTTCTTGGGATATAAATGAGGAGTGCATAGTCATATCATACTGATACAAATAAGCAAGGAAGAAAGATTCTTTCAAAATGATTATATCCAGAGAATCATCATCATGACAGAACAAGGTCTGTTTAGGTAGAATCTTATTGTGTTCTCTACAAAGTAATATAAAATTGAAAGCTGAAAGTAGTTAGATATAAAATTCTAAGCTCTTATTAAGCTTGCTCAAATATTATAAAAGCAACAAATATAAGCAAAAAATTTTATTAAATTATTTTTAAAAAATTTTTCAAATTAAGTAATCTCTATGTCCAACGTGGGGCTCAAACTCATGACCCCAAGATCAAGAGGCTTATACTCTACAGACTAAGCCAGCCAGGTGGCCTATGCAAAAAACTTTTTTTTTTTTTTTTAAGATTTTATTTATTTATTCATCAGAGAGAGAGAGAGAGAGAGTGAGCACAGGCAGACAGAGTGGCGGAGGGAGAAGCAGGCTCCCTGCAGAGCAAGGAGCCCGATGCGGGACTCAATCCCAGGATGCTGGGATCATGACCTGAGCCGAAGGCAGCCGCTTAACCAACTGAGCCACCCAACTGTCCCGCAAAAAACTTTTTTTTTAAAGATTTTTATTTGTATATCTTATTTGAGAGAGAGAGAGAGAAGGAGAGAGAGCAGGGGTAAAGGCAGAGGGAGAGAATCTCAAGCAACCTCTGAACTGAGCACAGAGCCAGACGTGGGGCTCAATTCCACAACCCTGAGATCATGACCTGAGCTGAAACCACGAGTTGGGCGCTTAACTGACTGAGCCACTCAGGTGTCACCTAAGCAAAAGCTTTTTAAGTGCTTTTCAAAATTACTTTAAAACTGATATAACTTATTCACAATAGCCAAAAGACAGAAGCAACCTAAGTGTCTGACAGATGGATAAGTTTTTACATATAATGGGATCTTATTTAGTCTTGGAAAGGAAAGTTCTTGTCACCATGTACAGTGAACATTGAAAACTAGGCTAAGTGAAAAAAGGCCAGGCACAACAGGATAAATATTGCATCACTCCACTTACATGAGGTGCCTAGAGTACTCAAATTCATAGACAGAAGGTAGAATGGTGGTTGCCATAGACTGGGGGAGGGAAGAATAGCAGTTAGTGTTTAATGAAAGCAGTTTCAGTTGGGGAAGATGAAAAAGTTCAGGAGATGGATGGAGGTGATGACTGCACAATAATGTGAATGTACTTCATGTCACTAAACTGTACACTTAAACAACAAAACATAACATTTTATCATATGTATAATTTACTACAATTTAATTTTAAAAAAGTGTTTTAAAGTAGGCTCTATACCCAACCTGGGGCTTGAACTCACAGCCCCAAGATCAAGAGTTGCATGATCTACTGACTAAGCCAGGCAGGCACCCCACAATTTACCAATTTTAAAAACTGAAATACGCAAGGAGCACTGGGTGTTATATGCAACTGATGGATTGTTGAACACTACATCTGAAACTAATGATGTACTATATGATGGCTAACTGAATTAAAAAAAAAAAAAACAAAAAACCATGTCCCTCTCCCTACCACAAAAAACAATGCTATAACTGCACAAAATGCAGATTCTAACTTAGAGAAAAATAAACTCTGAGAGAGTTAAAAGAATCACCTTCTTACATACAATGTAATGTTGATTTATTTTTTACTGGCTGCTTGGAGTTTGTTTTCTACTTGGTTCAAGGCACATGGTTACAGGGTGTCAGGAAGGCTTGAGTGTGGCTTGGACAGTAAACAGCAAGGTTCTCTCAATTTCCCTTTTGGTGTTTTGCTGTTTTGATATAAAAGAACCCACTGCTTCTGCTTGCTGTAGACTGCCTAGTTTATGGGAGGGGAGGAGAAGAGCTCTGATGAGCCTAGCACCTTCTCAATGAGGCTGGTGGCTGGTATGGCTACTCAGGATTGGGGCCCAGTGTTGGCTTTTCCAGGCTGGCCACCATGCTGCTTCCTCAAGGCTTCCAGAGCCGAGTCACAGGTGATCATGCTACTGGAGGCCTGAGGAGATTCTGAGCCTTCTGGAGACTCCAACACTATAGCCATGAATGGGAGAGTGGACTTCCCAAAAAAGAACCTTGCCCACCAATAACCCGAGTCAGCCTTGGCGAGACCAGGGAGGCGAGGGATGGCTGCACTTTCACAGGAGCTGTTACCAGAAGTGGAACCCAGGACACACTGGTAATAGGTAGCCACAAGTGAGCTGCTGGAGGAGATGGCTGCCATGCAGTCGCTTGTGGGCTGGTGGAAACCTTGGCAGTAACCCCTCATGGGCCTCAGAACATGATCATGGGTGCAGGGATCAGGATACTAGGCCACAAAGCCCATTTGCAGAGGGAGCCCGGAAGACTGCTCCACGACAGAGGCAGGAGCAGTTTCTGATTTGTTTTCAAAGACAATTCAGAAGGACACATTGGTTCATGATATGTTACTCTTCAAAGTTTGAAATTGCCCCTCTGCTCAGACACAACTCAAAAGAGAAGCAATCAGCGGTGCCTGGGTGGTGCCATTTGTTAAGTATCTGACTCTTGATTTTGGCTTAGGTCATGATCTCAGGGTCCTGGGATCAAGCCCCACTGAGCGCTGAGCCTCCTTGAGACTCTCTCCCTCTCCTCCTCCCTCTACCCTTCCCTCCTGGTGCACATTCACTTTCTCTCTCTCTCAAATGAATAAATAAATCTTCAAAATAAAAAAAGAGAAGGGGTGCCTGGGTGGCTCAGTGGATTAAAGCCTCTGCCTTTGGCTCAGGTCATAATCCCAGGGTCCTGGGATAGAGCCCTACATTGGGCTCTCTGCTCAGCGGGGAGCCTGCTTCCCCGCCGTCCCCCGGTCTGCCTCTCTGCGTAGTTGTAATATCTGTCTGTCAAATAAATAAATAAACTCTTTAAAAAAAAAAAAGGGAGAGAAGTAATCAGAGATCACAGTCCATTAGTTTAATGTTTTAGGTTTATACTTTTGGACAAAAACAACAATCTAAAAATGTCATATACTCTGTAATTGCAATTGTAGGCAAAAATGAAGTAACTGCTGTGTAATATGTAATATAAGAATAGTTGTGTTAGGGATGGAGATTATAAATTTTTACAATGCTTTAGTGTTGATAATTCTATCTTTAATACAAAATATAACAGAAAAAATGGGCGCTTGGCTGGCTCAGTTGGTAGAACATGTGACTCTTGATCTCCAAGTTGTAAGGTGGAGCTCCACTTCAAGCAGAGATTACTTAAAAAATATTTTTTTAAATAAATAAAATTTAAAAAAATATATATAGGGACGCCTGGGTGGCTCAGTGGGTTAAGCCTCTGCCTTCGGCTCAAATCATGTTCTCAGAGTCCTGGGATCGAGTCTCGCATCGGGCTCTCTGCTCAGCAGGGAGCCTGCCTTCCTCTTTCCCTCTCTGCCTGCCTCTCTGTCTACTTGTGATCTCTCCTCTGTCAAATAAATAAATAAAATCTTTAAAAAAATATATATATATGTAACAGAAAAATAGAGGAATAGCTCATTTTAGCCTGCCTTATTACAAAACATCACTTTGATTCAATAAAACAAAAATTAGCTAACCTGAAAAATTAGTATCTAAATCACCTTGTAATATCACCATATATCCAAAAAGATACCCAATACATCTGAATTTTCTGAGAAAATTATTAAAAAATAAATAAACTTTTGGGGCACCTGGGTGGCTCAGTCATTAGGCGTCTGCCTTTAGCTTGGCTCATGATCCCAGGGTCCTGGGATCGAGTCCCACACTGGGCTCCTAACTCATCGGGGAACCTGCTTCTCCCTCTCCCTCTGCCAGCTGCTCCCCCTACTTGTGCTTATTCTCTGTCTGTCAAATAAATAAAATCTTGGGAAAAAAAAAAAAAAGCTTTTAAGCTTTTACATGTTTATTAAAAATCCTAAAGTCAAGTGGGCATTAAATATTCAGGTTGAAAAATTTCCTCAAATTCCTAAGTAAAAATAAAATAATTTTATATGTCATATCTGCATCTCAAGAAATCTTCTTAAACAACAAACTAAACCAAAGAATCACTTGGCTCATGGCCCCAGCTGAGATGAAGCTTAACATATGGCTGAACTACACAGTTTGGGTCAGGAAGAAATAAGACAGAAGCACAATTTGTGCTCTAAAGCTGAGCACACATATGAAACACTGTGTGGGGGTGTTGATATATTACTCCACTCTACCACCAGATCTTCTTGGCAAAGAATGATATAATTCTGAACAATCTCAGCCTCATATTATCATGAATATGCAAACTGGAGGAAAACCCGCACAATATACAGGACAGAGACAAAAGTACTTATTTGAATAACTGCTGGAATGTCATTTCATTGTTAGTCAAAAGGTAAAAGTCGGGTGTTTTGGTGAAAGATGGGGACTGGAGTATAATATAGGACACTAAGGTTCAATTCTCAATATAAATTTGGTTAATCAAGGTTTTTAGTTTTCTGCTCAAACTGGAAGTTTCATTTTTATAACTATTTTTCCCCAGTGTGAATTTCTATTTTTGTCCTTTCAAGATAAACTAAATTTTAGAACACATACAAGATTTCATGCAACTCTAATGACTTAAAGATAACTGGTTTCTTTTTTTTTTTAAGATAACTGGTTTCAAACAATGAAGAATAAAACTATTTAATTCTATTAAATGAGGTCAACTTATTTTGATTATAATGAAGTATGCACATTACTTATCATATATCCCCAGCTTGGGTGGGGGGGGAGAAACAGTTTGAAGAAAAGGATTTTACCTAAAAAGGAAGATAAGAGTTTACTTCCAGATTTGCTGGCAATCAACACAATACTGTAATTACATTGTAGAAAAAGCAATCATAGTAAAAGAAACAGACTATTATAGAGTCAGCTATAAAAATGTGGATATTACTACTTATTTCATAGTTATTTGGAAAATAAAATGAAATACATATACACACACACACACACACAATGCTTAACACAATAAAGGACAGTTAATAAAATTTCAATAAATGGTAGCTATTAATTACACTTTATCTTTCTGGGCAGATTTGGTCTTCTCACATAGGTTTAGATCCTTCAAAGAGTTATTGAAGGGATTATATGACATATTATATATAAACTGCCCAGTGAAATACCTATCATAAGCAAGCAGTCCTAAAATGATAGTTTGGGATATAGAAAAAACTTATGGGAACAGAGATGCCCTATGGGATATAGAAAAAACTTATGGGAACAGAGATGCCCTAAATCCATCTAATTCAGGGCATTTGGGTGTTGATTACATGTCTGCCTTCGGCTCAGGTCATGATCCTGGGGTCCTGGGATGGAGCCCCACATCAGGCTCCATGTTCACAGGAAGCTTGCCTCTCCCTCTCCTCCCTACTTGTGCTCTATCTTTTCTCAAAAAAATAAATAGAATCTTTAAAAAAAAAAAAATCTATCTAATTCAATGTTCAACACCATTCTCCAATTTCTTGGAAAGGATGAGTAAGAAGCTGAAAGTCATAAAATGGTTAATGCTTAAAAAATGAGCCTAATTTTCTGATCTCATGGGTACCTTAACCAATGCTAACTTCTAGAATTTGACAAAGAAGGCAAACATTTTCTGATGAATGCATTAAAAGATGAAACATCTTGGTTTGCTCATATTTTTGTATTTTAGATGTATCTCTATTAGTAAATATTTAATAGTAGAGTAAGAGTGGAAGACTACTACTATATACTTGTTCAAGGAGAATCCCTAAAAACATTTACACAGTGGGATGCACTTTACGGAAAACCTAAATCTTGGAAAGTATAAGCAATATGTTCAAAAGATTCTCATCTGGAGAACTATTGCCAAAGGGTTTGTTGCTGAGGAAAGAATTCCTTTTGTGATCCAGAATACAATGACTTATTTACAGAACTGGGGGATGGAAGTCAATTGTAAAGCACTGTGTGTTATGAAAAAAAAAAAGTTACCTGAGCTCTCTGGAAATGTTATTTTTTTAAAAAGATTTTATTTATTTATTTGCCAAAGAGAGAGAGTGCGCACACGCAGGCAGATAAGTAGACAGAGGGAGAGCCCAATGCAGGGGTTAATCCCAGGACCCCAGGTCCATGACCCAAGCTGAAGGCAGACACTCAACCAACTGAGTCACCTAGGTGCCCCCAAAAAATGTTATTTTTAAAAGATATATAAACCACAAGAATTGGTTTCAAAAGATGTATGTAAGTGTAATAAATTCTGCCATGAGTTCAGAGTAAGGAAAACCTAATTTGGTCAGGCACGATTTTTTTTTTTTCAGTTTGGAGAACAAAAATAAATGTAGGCAAAAACTAAGACAATTTCACTGACCAGACCTGATATATATTTAAGTAACCCTTTTTTCCATCTTTGCCCACATGCTTTCTCAATTTCCTCCTTTCATTACAGTATTTCCAAACCAACTGCTTTCAGTTATACAAATTAATCTCAAAGCAGAGGGGCTGGCATAAATCTGACATTTCTAGAAGTGTAGAATAAAAGACTCCACAGCTTTCATTTGCCTGTTTTAAAGAAAATGAAAGGTGGTTTGTTCACCTGCTCAGCAGCTTTAAAAACAAATACAAAGGTTTCATGCTGTCATAGTTTTATTTTAAAGAACAATACTTGTGAAAGGCAGGTAAGTAACTGGGTAACAAAAGTAGGATAGCAAAATACAAAAGAAAACAAAAATAGACACAATTTCATACAAGAAATATATTAAGCAACTATGAAAAGCCATCCTATTTTCCACATAAATTAGTCCTAAAGCTAATCTCAAAAATTTTCCTTTGTCCTAATTTTATTCTTCTTTCAATCCCTTCTAGGAACACAGAGTACCCACCTCCTTCTGCAAGGATAATAAATGGTACTTGATTTTAAAGAGCTTTAGAAGGTAGCATTCCTTGGCCACCTACTCATTTCAGGTGCACCCCATCATTTAAATATTCCAAAGAATTTCCTATGTTAGCTAAATGTGCAGTTTAACAACATGTTTCTATGTTTTCTGTCGGTGATGGAGGACAAGGCAACAAAAGCTTTCATTCATGAGACACTGTAGATTTCACCCACTGCAGTAGATCAAAGAAAATATAAATGTTTAGTGTAATTAACCCAATATTCAGAATTATTAACTTGTTTCTATACTGACCTTTGCTTTTGGTCCCAATGAAAGATTAGCCGTATTGTAGCAGCATGTCCCCAACTTTCCCCTGGTGGGAACAAAAACAGAACAACTGTATATTGCCTTACTCACAAGGTTATAAGTCTCTCAGAATGCCTCTGACCAAAAGAGTTTTACTTTACCTAATTTAACACGAGAATATACTTATACTTTCAAAACCCCTTGTACACATGGATAACATCCTGAGATTAACAGATTTTTACCTAGCTGTGGAAATAATGAAGATCATTATCCTTTACTTGCTTTCAGAAAACTTTATAGTTTGAGTCAACATTTTGTTAATCTTCTGTATCATCAGACCTACTAACATATTGCTGGCTACCAGAAGAAGAGCAAAAACTTTGACAGAATATTCTTGAAGAATTTAGTAAAAGAAAAATCTTGAAGCACTGTGTCCTTGAGGTTAGAAAGAACCATAAGGGGGCGCCTGGGTAGCTCAGTGAGTTAAGCCTGTCTTCGGCTCAGGTCATGATCTCAGGGTCCTGGGATGAGCCCCACATCGGGGTGTCTGCTCAGTGGGGAGCCTGCTTCCCCCTCTCTCTCTGCCTGCCTCTCTGCCTGCTTGTGATCTCTGTCAGTCAAATAAGTAAATATCTTTTTTAAAAAAAGTAAGTCATAAGTCTGTTTACTGTAGTGTGATCTGTATTTAAATGGATTCACCCTTCCTCCTGCTTAAGACTTTCTGAAGGCAAGAGTCATCTTATGAATATTTATATGCTCGGTGCCTGACACAACACTTGCCAAATAATAGATGCTTAATAAATGGTTGTTAAATAACTGAAAGGATGAGTGGGTATCTAAGGGCACTGCGTTCCATGCCAAGACTTATCAGTGAAGGGGCGCCTGGGTGCTTCAGTCTTTAAGCGTCTGCCTTTGGCTCAGGTCATGATTCTAGGGTCCTGGGATCAAGTCCCGCATTGGGCTCCCTACTTGGTGGGAAGCCGGCTTCTCCCTCATCTACTCTCCCTGCTTGTGTTCCCTCTCTCGCTGTGTCTCTCTCTGTCAAATAAATAAATAAAATCTTAAAAAAAAATAAGACTTGGGACGCCTGGGTGGCTCAGTTGGTTAAGCAGCTGCCTTCGGCTCAGGTCATGATCCCAGCGTCCTGGGATCGAGTACCACATTGGGCTCCTTGCTTGGCGGGGAGCCTGCTTCTCCCTCTGCCTCTGCCTGCCATTCTGTCTGCCTGTGCTCGCTCGCTCTCTCTCTCTCTGACAAATAAATAAATAAAATCTTTAAAAAAAAAAAAAGACTTATCACCAAATAATCAGAAACAATCTCTGCTTTCGTGGAACTTCCAGTACTGAACAAGCATCACATCAAAGAAATAAAAAAAATATGTTAAGTTAAAAATGCTTATCTGGGGCACCTGGGTGGCTCAGTCGAAAGAGCATGTGATTCTTAATTTTGGGGTCGTGAGTTCAAGCCCCACGTTGGTTGTAGAGATTACTTAAATAAATAAAAAATTTAATAAAAATGCTTCTCTGATTACCCACCCAATGCAGGAACAAGCAAGGCCTGATTTCTATCAATCTTCGTTGTCATCTGATTAGTTAAAAGTACCTAAAAAAAAGAGTGAGAAAATTAGGCGAATCTCTCCCCAAAATTACCAAGGAAATAGTTCTGTGATTTTAGTGTTCTCAATACAACTTAAAGAAAAAAATATTTAGATTTTATTTATTTAATTGACAGAGGGAGAGAGCACAAGTAACCAGAGCGGCAGGCAGAGGGAAAGGGAAAAGCAGGCTCTCCGCTGAGCAGAGAGCCCAATGCGGGGCTTGATCCCAGGACCCTGGGATCATGACCTGAGCTGAAGGCAGCCGCTCAACCAACTGAGCCACACAGGCGCCCCAAGAAAAATATATTTAGGTAATGAAAACTTTTCTGATAAATTTTTAAATTTGCCCATAAGTTATCTGAAACCATGATTTCATTGAAATAAGCATTTTTAACAGACAAGAGCAACTGTGAAAATGGGAGAATAAAAATATTACAGATAATAAATACACAAGAGTGTAATGAGATCATGTATAAAAACTTCAAAACTGGGAGCACTGGAAAAACCTCACTTTTAAAATATAAGTTTTGGATGGGTGCCTAGGTGGCTCAGTCAGTTAAGCATCTGCCTTTAGCTCAGGTCATGATCTCAGGGTCTTGGGATGGAGTCCCATGTCACTTCTCCCTCTCCCTCTGCCTGCTGTTTCCCTTGAGCACGCTCTGTCAAGTAAATAAATAGAATCTTTAAAAATAAATAAATAAATAAAATTTAAGTTTTGGATAAGCCAATAGAAACCACCCAGACCAGGGTGCCTGGGTGGCTCAGTCAGTTAAGCGTCTGCCTTTGGCTCAGGTCATGATCCCAGGGTCCTGGGATCGAGCCCCATATTCGGCTCCCAGCTCAGTGAGGAGTCTGCTTCTCCCTCTCTTTCCGACTGCTGCTCTTTCTGCTTGTGCTCTGTCAAATAAATAAATAAAACCTTAAAAAAAAAAAAAAAGAGGGGCGTCTGGGTGGCTCAGGTCATGATCCGAGTGTTCTGGGATCAAGCCTGCATCAGGCTCCTTGCTCAGCGTGAAGACTGCTTCTCCCTCTCCCACTCTCCTTGCTTATGTTCCCTCTCTCACTGTGTCTCTTTCTGTCAAATAAATAAATAAAATCTTAAAAAGAAAAAAAAAAAAACAAAGAAAGAAAACAAAACAAAACAAAACCCACCACACCAACAGCAGCAATATCAGTAGTGGTGATAAACATTACTGAGTACTTACTATATGCCAGAAACTATAACTATACTAAGTGCTTTACTTTCATTATCTTATCTAGTCTTCACAATAACTCTATGAATGAGGTAATATTGTTAATATTTTTTGAGATAATTATTCCAGTTTAACACATGAGAAATCAGAAATTTAGAAAGATTGAGTCTGGTGTTTTTGTTTTTTTCCTACCACTGCTGCCTCTCTAGAATATATTTAATCAAAAGAGTGTGAGATACTTAATAAATAACTCACTGTTTACATCTTTAGGAAAGTGGCAAATACATTATTACCATTTCTGGTTTTATAGGAAACAGACAAAAATTATGAGAAAAGACCTAATCATAAAGAAAATACAGAAATGTAAAAAATAAAACCCAGTAATCAGGTCAAATGACTGAAAATTTTAACTATACTAGTCTGCTAATAATAGGTGTTGCTTTACTCAAGGATGGCTTTTAAGGCTAAAAATAGTACTAATTCTTTTGGATTAAACAGTGACCTATAGAAAAGATTCCATGTTTTGAAGGATAGTAATTTTTTTGTTTCTTTTTTTTAATTTTAATTCTAGTTTAGTTAACAGTGTTATATTAGGTTCAGGTGTACAATATAGTGATTCAACAATTCTATACATTACTCAGTGCTCATTAAGTGTACTCTTTAAAGATTTACTTATTTGAGAATAAGCAAGCAAGCTGTGGTGGCGGGATCCTTGAGCAGACCCCCGCTGACTGGAACCTGAACATGGGGCTCAATTCCAGGACCCTGAGACATGACCCGAGCTGAAACCAAGTGTCAGACACTTAACTGACTGAGCCACCCAGGCGCCCCAAGATAAGTGTACTTTTAATTCCTTTTGCCTATTTCACCCATTCCCCGACGAACCTCCCCTCTGGCAACCATCTGTTTGTTCTCTGTAGTTAAGAGTCTGGGTATGTGTATATGTATCTACATACACACACACACACACACCACATCTTCTTTATCCATTCATCTGTCAATAGACACCTGGGCTGCTTCCATATATATATATACATAAATATGTGTATATATATATATTTTTTTTTAAACTGGCTGCATTTCTTTTTTTTAAGATTTTATTTATTTGACAGACAAAGATCACAAGTAGTCAGAGAGGCAGGCAGAGAGAGTAGGGGGAAGCAGGCTCCCTGCTGAGCAGAGAGCCCAATTCGGGGCTCGATCCCAGGACCCTGAGACCATGAACTGAGCGGAAGGCAGAGGCTTTAACCCACTGAGCTACCCAGGCACCCCTGCATTTCTTTTTTTTGAATTTTATTTATTTATCAGAGAGAGGCAGCACAAGCAGGGAGAGGTGAGGCAGAGGGAGAAGCAGGCTCCCTGCTGAGCAAGGAGCTGGATTTGGAACTCGATCCCCCAACACTCGGATCATGATGAGCCCAAAGCAGATGCTTCATCCACTGAGCCACCCAGGTATCCTATTTTGGCTATTATAAATAACACTGCTATAAACATGAGGGTACATATATCCTTTTGGATTAGTGTTTTCTTACTCTTTGGATAAATAGTGCAATTATTGGATCATATGTTAATTCTAACCAACAGATCATGAGGTCCCTTTTTCTCCACATCCTCGCCAACACTTGGCTGTTTCTTGTGTTTTTTATTTTACCCATTCTGACAGTTGTGAGGTGGTATCTCACTGTGGTTTTGATTCCCCTGATGGTGAGTGATATTGAGCATCTTTTCATGTGTCTATTGGCCATTTTGTACATCTTCTTTGGAGAAATATGTGTTCATGTATTCTGCCTGTTTTTTAATTGGATTATTTGCTTTTTGGGTATTAAGTTGTATAAATTCTGGTGTTTTTTTTTTATACTACCCTAAAGCCAAAAAACATTTATTCAACCCTATAAGCATTGAGTTGTATAAGTTCTTGATATATTCTGGATACTAACCCTTATTGGATATGTCATTTACAAATATCTTTTCCCATTCAGTAAGCTGTCTTTTAGTCTTGTTGACTGCTTCCTCTGTTATGCAGGAAGCTTTTTATTTTGATGTAGTCCCAATCACTTATTTTTACTTTTGTTTCCCTTGCCTCAAAATGAAGGATAGTAATTTTAAAGTAGAGAAAGACTGTTTAAGGTTGACTGAATACAGTAAAAGATTATCTGGCACCTCCCAGCCCCAAATTCTTCAGAAAGAGTTATTTTATTTATTTATTTTTAAAAGATTTTATTTATTTATTTGACAGACAGAGATCACAAGTAGGCAGAGAGGCAGGCAGAGAGAGAGGGGAAAGCAGGCTCCCCGCCGAGCAGAGAGCTCGATGTGGGGCTCAATCCCAGGATCCTGAGATCATGACCTGAGCTGAAGGCAGAGTCTTAAACCACTGAGCCACCCAGGCGCCCCAGAAAGAGTTATTTTAAATATTCTTCCAATACAGATCATCCCCCCAGAAATATGACAGATACTACTGCAAGCTGAAAGTCATAAAGAACTTCTATGAAAAGCAATGAGAGGGGCGCCTGGGTGGCTCAGTGGGTTGGGCCGCTGCCTTCGGCTCGGGTCATCATCTCAGGGTCCTGGGATCGAGTCCCACATCGGGATCTCTGCTCAGCAGGGAGCCTGCTTCTCTCTCTCTCTCTCTCTCTGCCTGCCTCTCCATCTACTTGTGATCTCTCTCTGTCAAATAAATAAATAAAATCTTAAAAAAAAAAAAAGAAAAGAAAAGCAATGAGAAAAGATACCTACTCTGAAAAAGGCATCAGTTCCATAAGAAAACTGAGAAAAAAAAGGCTATTTGGCTATTCCCACTGCAGTGATAACACCCTAAAATTTTTGTTTGTCTACAAAGGAGAAATCTGTGCTCCATCTAGGTTTCAATTAGGCACAAACTGGATGACATGACTTTCTTCTAGTTTCTAGACATCACTTTCTTCTAGTTTCCCTTCCCTGAAGCCACAGTGGTTTCCCCATGTATTATCTCACATCGGGCATCTTGGAAAAATCTAAACAGGAATTTAAATTGGTAATTAACTGAAATATATGACTAACTGGCATCCCCAACATGCAGAATGTACTTTACAGACTACCAAGTGTTTAAGGTCTAGCAACTGGGATATTTATTTGTATCAACACTTTTTGGTTAGAGGTGCACCATTCAATTCTGCAGCCATTAGGCACACACACAGCTTTTAAAAATTAAATTAAAATTAGATATTCACTTCCTCAGCAGCACAATTTTTCAAGTACTCAATAGCCATGCAACTGCTGTTACATGCATACAGACTGAGCATTTTCATCTTCCCAGAAAATCCTCTCAGACAGCACTGGTTTATAGAGTACAGGTATCCCCTGCTTTTCAAGAGTTCCTATTATGCCACTTTGCTTTTATGAAAGACCTCTATTAGTACCTGTTTTTGCTAACCATAAGAAATCCAAAGAGAAGGGCTCTTCTTCTTCTGGGTGGCTCAGTCTTTAAGCGTCTGCCTTCTGCTCAGGTCATGATCCCAGCCCTGCACTAGGCTCCCTCCCTGCTCAGCGGGAAGCCTGTTTTTCCCTCTCCCACTTTGTCTGCTTGTGTTTCCTCTCTCACTGTGTCTCTATCTGTCAAATAAATTTAAAAATCTTTTAAAAAAAGGGGGGGGGATTTTCACTTTTCTAAAATAAGTGAAAAGATACAGTATTCAGCATTTGTTTTGCACAGAAACATCATAGAAGCAAGAGTACACGGAGGCAGGGCGAGCAGCATCACCAAGCTCCTTCCCCTGGGAATGATACTCAGCATCAAGCTTCCATCACTTTGAGATGTGTTTGTCTGTGGGTATCTGTGCTCTATCTTGATTTACTTTGTGCATTCATTAGCAACATCTGTCCTAAGGTATCAGAAAAACCTAAGAAAAGTTATTTTTTGAGTCTGGGAACGTGAAAACAATTTTCCAAATAAATTACTGGTAGTTGGGGTGCCTGGGTGGCTCACTGGGTTAAAGCCTCTGCCTTCAGTTCAGGTCATGATCCCAGTGTCCTGGGATAGAGCCCCCAGTCGGGCTCTCTGCTTTGCAGGGAGCCTGCTTCCTCCTCTCTCTGCCTGCCTCTCTGCCTACTTGTCATCTCTGTCTGTCAAATAAATAAAAATAAAATCTTAAATAAATAAATAAATAAATTACTGGTAGTTACTTCTTTGCTTTATACCTTTTGGCTTACAAAATGTTTTTGTTAGAATGCTCTACTTTTGGGGGGCGCCTGGGTGGCTCAGTGAGTTAAAGCCTCTGCTTTCAGCTCAGGTCATGATCCCAGGGTCCTGGGATGGAGCCCTGCATCGGGCTCTCTGCTCAGCAGGGAGCCTGCTTCCTCCTCTCTCTCTCTGCCTGCCTCTCTGCCTACTTGTAATCTCTGTCAAATAAAATAAATAAAATCTTAAAAAAAAAAAAAAGAATGCTCTACTTTTGGATAGTGAGGGAAACCTGGATATAGTTTTCCCATTACACCTCTCGAGGAAAATATACATAGATGTACTGGTTTACCAAGTGCTAAACATCCCCAAATTAGAATTTGCACTTTTGGCAACTACTTGTAAAAGAATTACATGACAACTGCAAAAACACTGGGTTTACCACATTAAAGAGTGAATCTTTAAAATAATGAAGTAGGGGTGCCTAGGTAGCTCAGTTGGTTGAGCATCTTCCTTTGGCTTGGGTCATGATCTCAGGGTCCTGGGATTGGGCCTTGCATCGGGCTCCCTGCTCAGCGGGGAACCTGCTTCTCCCTCTCCCTCTGCCTGCTGCTCTGCCTACTTGTGCTCTCTCTCTACCTCTTTCAAATAAATAAAGTCTTTAAAAAATTAAAAAAAAATAAAACAGTGAAGTAACAATCACTTTTAAATTAGAAACTTCTCTGCCTTAATACTTGTTACCCAAATGTCCTTCAATTGATAAACAAAATATGGTATACTGAAAAAATACAAAGTTAATCAGTCATAAAAAGGATACTAATAGGGGCGCCTGGGTGGTTCAGTGGGTTAAAGCCTCTGCCTTCGGCTCAGGTCACGATCCCAGGGTCCTGGGATTGAGCCCCGCATTGGGCTCTCTGCTCAGCGGGGAGCCTGCTTCCTCCTTTCTCTCTCTCTGCCTGCCTCTCTGCCTACTTGTGATCTCTGTCAAATAAATAAAATCTTAAATATATATATATATATATATGCTAAAACATGGATGAATCTTGAAAACACTGTGCTAAGTTAAGGAAGCAAGACATAAAAGGCATATACAGAACAATTCTATTTAGATAAACTATCCAGAAAGATGAACTCACACAGATAGAAAGCAGACTAAGGGTTCTTAAGCGGATGACAAGAGGTTGCAATGGGGAGTGATGGCTAATGGGCACGGGATTTCTCTTTAGGGTGACGGAAATGTTCTAAAATTAGACATGATGGTTGAACAACTCTGTAAATATACTACAAACCACGGAACCGTACACATTAAAAGGGTAAATTTTATGGTATGTTAGTTAAATCTCAATAAAGCTATTAAAAAAATTTCTGCTAATAATCAAGTTAATGCATCTCTGAAAGGATTCTATCATAGTTTGGCAAAGACTTTAAAAGACTCAAAGTTAGTAAAGAGGTGGAAAAACAAAAATTCCCATTCACCGCTATAGAGAACATACTCTGGAACATGCTTTCTGAGAGTGATTTGATAATATATACAATGCTTAAAAACAGAGATATCCCAGGGGTGCCTGGGTGGCTCAGTGGGTTAAGCCACTGCCTTCGGCTCAGGTCATGATCTCAGGGTCCTGGGATTGAGTCCCTCATCGGGCTCTCTGCTCAGCGGGGAGCCTGCTTCCCTCTCTCTCTCTCTCTGCCTGCTTCTCTGCCTACTTGTGATCTCTCTCTGTCAAATAAATAAATAAAATCTTAAAAAAAAAAAAAAAAGAAAAACAGACACCCCTACCAAAAATAAAAAAATAAGTAAATAAAAACAGTATCTCTTTGACTTAATACTTTCAGGAAAAACTGGATAAATGAACAAAAAAGCATATATAAAGTTTTTTTATCTTTATTTATTTTTTAAAGATTTTACTTCTTTGTCAGAGAGAGAGAGAGAGAGAGAGAGAGAGAGCGCGTGAGCGAGAGAGAACACAAGCAGGGGGTAGGGTCAGGCAGAGGGAGAGCAAGGAGCCCTACCCAGAACTTGATCCCAGGACTCAATTGAGCCACCTAGCCATCTCGACTGCAGTTTTTTAAATGGTGAAAACCTGAAGCCAACTTTAAAGATAATAGGGGGAGGGGGGTGATTAAAAAACTATCCTATATTGGGACTCAGTTAGTAGAGCATGCAAATTTTGATCTCAGGGTTATGAGTTCAAGCCCCACGTTGGGTGTAGAGATTACTTTAAAATTAAAAAAAAAAAAAAACTTAGTAAGTTTGGAAAAAATAGGTACATCAAACTCAAGAGTAATCATCTCTGGGTAATAGATAATTTACTTAATTTCTACACTTTTGATTGTTTAGAACTTCTTTTACAGAAAGTATATATAAAATTGTGAAATGTATTTATATGTATTTATGTATTTATATGGTAAATGTATTTTTATATGGTAACTGGGAAATTCAAAAAATCAAGCAAAGAAGAATTTATAAAGAGGAGAAAGTATGCCCTCAACCCCACAAAATCCTTTTACTAGAAGTAGTCATTAGGAACACTATGATCCTTTCAGAGCTTTTTGTTGATATATATAAATATAAAGCATAAATAAAATTTTTATTTTTCTCAAAAGTGGGATCACATAAAATACACTGTTATGTGACTTGAATCTTTTTACCTTTTTTTTTTTTTAAGATTTTCTTTATTTATGACAGAGAAAGAGAGCAAGAGAAGAAACACAAGCATGGGGGAGCTGGAGAGGGAGGAGGCGGCTCCCCTTGGAGCCAGGAGGCTTGATCCTAGGACAATGGGATCATGACCAGAGCTTTAAGGCAGACACTCAATGACTGAGCCATCCAGGCACCCCTTGAATCTTTTTACTTAATCGTATATCTGGATATAACTTGTTCTGTGTTAGTATGTGTATATTTACATTACTCTTCTTAAGCATTGCATAGTATTCCATGTTACTGTTTACATTACTTTTTTAATCAGAAAAAATAAACCTATTTCTGTTCAACAAACAAAACAAAACTTAAGGAACTATGCAACCCATTAGTCTTGAGTGCCCCCTACTGGGGGCTCTTCCTTGGTATTAACAGAATGCTAAATTACAAATTAATACAAGAAATAATTCAAACACAGGACACTATGCTTTTCAGCATATGGCAAAAAAAAAAATCTAAAAACTCAAAAGAAAAGATACATGTTTTGAAATGATTTTATCGAGGAGTTCTTTATGTACTTAGGCTGAATTACAGGTATGTGCTAAGGACTCTAATTTTCTAAGGAAAATCAAGTTAGGTGGCTTGATCTTTTCCCATCTTCCTCCTGAACAGGTGTGTGTATTGAATGTGTGAGAGGTGACATGGGGTTGCAGAGTGGAAAGTGATGGCAAATAGGCAGTTAAAAAAAAAGCTTGTTACAAAAAAAAAGTCGTGACCTCACTCCTTTTTGTCTTGTCACTTCCAACTTATCTTTATATCTAACCTCACATTTCAAATCTAGAAGAGTTAGCTCTACCTTCAAACATCTAGGTTGTTCACACTATGTAATTTTTCTATCTTCTGAGTCTGTGATTACACAACATGTATTTTAGTATATGTGCTGCTGAAGCTAGTACCATACAACATGTAATAATTAAAGACCCAGAATAAAAGAAAATGGGGACATTAGAAGAGCTTACCTGAAAAACAACAAATATATTTAGGTAAATAAAACCCAACATTGCAATTATCAAAGGTGGCATTTCTTTATCAAACAAGTCCATTTTAAAATATGGTATCTTGGGCGCCTGGGTGGCTCAGTGGGTTAAGCCGCTGCCTTCGGCTCAGGTCATGATCTCAGGGTCCTGGGATTGAGTCCCGCATCGGGCTCTCTGCTCAGCAGGGAGCCTGCTTCCCTCTCTCTCTTTCTGCCTGCCTCTCTGTCTACTTGTGATCTCTCTCTGTCAAATCAATAAATAAAAAAATCTTAAAAAAAAAATAAAATAAAATAAAAATAAAATATGGTATCTTGATTATGCTTGTTATATTCTAGGAAAACTGATACACAACACTTATGACTGGAATTAATTTTTCCTAAAAGTAAAACAAAAACTACATTCAAAACTGTGTCTGTATTATGTGCTTTTAGTCAAATTCTATTTAGCTATTTCTAGACATTAATATTTTATACAAGCTTGACTTTATTATAAAATTCTCTTGGCTAATAATACTTACAGCTAATCTGTGGCTATTTGCAAGGCTGATCATTTGCTGGGCTAGGCCATTTAGTAATCGAGTACGAAGGGCTAGGTCATCTAGGTCATGACGAAAAGGAAAAGCAATACCATCCACTATCACTAATCGAACCTAAATACAGAAGAGATAATGAAATTAGGTTTGGTATTAAAATAAAATTTTAAAAAATGGCATCCCAAAAGCATGTTCATTGCAGGAAAAAAAAAATCTATAAAATCCAGAGTTCTATTTCTAACTCTCCAAAATAAATCTATTCACCCAACGCTTTCTGCATTAATCACCAAAAGTTAAAATGTACTCTGGTTTGATAATTTATAAACTTGAAAAAGTAATTCAACGTGAAGAAGCAATTATAATTTTCTTATACTTTACCACTATACACAATCTTTACAGAGGCATTTTACACCAATAAAAAGCACTTCTGAAGTCTTAGTAAAATAAATTCTTCAGTATTTCAATTTTACCTTCAAGATTTTTTATGTTTAAAAAACTCTTCAAATATTAAATTATTATATCATCTTCAAAAACTTCAAATTCTAATGGTGAGTGCTATGAAGAGTGTAAACCTGTCAATTCACAGACCTGTACCCCTGGGGCTAGTAGTACATTATATGTTAATAAAAAATTAAAAATTAAACAAAAAACTTCAAATTCTTGGTATACTTTTTCTCCTTAATTTTAAACATAAGGGAACTAATCATTATAGAATCTGCTATAAGAGAGAATTCAGCATAAGGCAGCTTTGTCTTGAATTCCAATCAAGAAGGTTCACTTAGAGATGACAAACATTTTCATGACAGTTTCACTTCTAATATAATCCAAATAATGGCTCCTAAAGTGAAGCTAGAGTAATATATAAACTTCACTCCAAGAACAAACAGAATTTGGAAACTAATCCAAATATAAACAAACAAAAAAACCCATCCTGTAAGATTATATATTTTTCTATCTAATAGGGATTAGACTAAAGAAGAGGATTTGATAACACCATGTCTAAGTAACCCATTTTTGTATCTTTTATTTAAAGTATTCATTCCTTCATTCAGCATGTGCTTACTGATACCTACTATACGTTAGTCATTGTTGCAGGCAGCAGGGAACAAGAGAAAAGGTCCTTGCTTTCTTGGAGTTTATGGAGTGGAGTAAAGGACAATTAACATGTAAACAAACACAGAAATAATTTCTGATAATGATAGGAGTTATGAAGAAACGAAACTGGGTAAAATGATGATGAATAAGTAGGTAATAAAGTAGAGGGAGGCTAACTTAGACTAGTGTCAGGGAAGGAGTCAATGAAAAGGGAGGCAACAGAACTGAGTCCTGGATAAGGACCTCTAGGAGTAGGGGCACCTGGGTGGCTCAGTGGGTCAACCCTCTGCCTTCGGCTCAGGTCGTGATCCCAGGGTCCTGGGATTGAGCCCCACATCGGGCTCTCTGCTCAGCAATGAGCCTGCTTCCCTGCTCTCTCTCTGCCTACTTATGATCTCTGTCAAGTAAATAAATAAAATCTTAAAAAAAAAAAAAAGAATACAAGTAAATGTAACTACATATCTAAAACTCAGCATTAATGTACTTTTGGTTTGTAACCCCTCTTCTTTTCTTACATGATTCAAAAGACAACTATTAAAAAATAATTATAAATCTATATTGATGGGCGTACAATGTATAAAGATATAATCTGTGACAATAACATAAAGGGGGATAAATGGAGCTATACACCAACAAGGTTTTTGTATACTGTTGAAATTAATTTAGTATTAATTTAAACTACACTGCTATGAATTAGGATGTTAATTCTAATTCCCCAGGACAACTAAGAAAATAACTAAAAAATATATGATAAAAGAAATGAGAAGGGAATCAACATGGTACTATGGAAAATATCTAACAAAAAAGAAAGCAGGAATGGAGAAATTGAGAAATAAGATACAGATCCTCCTCAACTTACATCAGGGCTACATTCCAATAAACCCACACCAAGTCAAAAATATTAAGCTGAAAATGCATTTAATACACTTAACCTACCAAACATCATAGTTTAGTCAAGCCTAACTTAAATGTACTCAGAAAACTTACATTAGCCTACATCTGGGCAAATCATTTAACAAAAAACCTATTTTATAATAAAGCACTGAATATTTCATGTAATTCACTGAATACTGTACTGAAAGTGAAAAACAGAATGGTTATATGGGTACAGAATGGTTGTAAGCCTATTGCTTGTTTATCCTCATGATTGCATGGCTGACTGAAACCTGTGGCCCACTGCCACTGTCCAGCATCATGAGAGAGTACTGGTACCAAGTATCACTAGCCTAGGAAAAGATCAAAATTCAATGTACAGTTTTAACTGAATATGTATCATTTTTGCACCATTATAAAATTAAAAACTTAGGGCGCCCACGTGGCTCAGTGGGTTAAACATCTGCCTTGGGCTTAGGTCATGATCCCGGGGTGCTGGGATTGAACCCTGCATCAGGTTCTCTGCTCAGCGGGGAGCCTGCTTCTCCCTCTCCCTCTGCTGCTCCGCCTGCTTGTGTGTGCACATGCACTGTATCTCTCTCTGACAAATAAAATCTTTAAATATAATAAATAAAATAAAATTTAAAAACTTGTAAGTCGAATTATCCCAAGTCAGAGATTTAGGCATAGAACTGGCAGAACAGGGACGCCTGGGTGGCTCAGTTGGTTGGACGACTACCTTCGGCTCAGGTCACGATCCTGGAGTCCCAGGATCGAGTCCCGCATCGGGCTCCCGGTTCCGCGGGGAGTCTGCTTCTCTCTCTGACCTTCTCCTCACTCATACTCTCTCTCTCTCTCTCTCTCAAATAAATAAATAAAAATCTTTAAAATAAAAAAAATAAAAAAAGAACTGGCAGAACAGATTTTTTAAAATGATCTAATTATAGACTTTCTACGAGAGACTTGGTTTAGATCCAAAGATACAAACCAGTGGGGCACCTGGCTGGCTCAGTTGAAGGAGCATGCAACTCTTATCTCGGGGTAATGAGTCTCAGCCCCACACTGGGTGTAAATATTACTTGAATAAATAAAACTTAAAAACAAAACAAAGATACAAATAAGAGTGTAAGGATGGAAAAAGATACTCCCTTACAAACAGTAACCTGAATAGAGCTGTAGTGGCTATACTAATATCAGACAAAATAGACTTCAAGTGAAAACTTGTTACAAGAGATGAAGAAGGGTAAAAATAAATAATTTATATAATATGAAAATTGTATAATAATAAAAGGCTCAATTCATCAAGAAGATACAGCAATTATATGCTGAGATGGCAACTGCAGAACCTCCTCCCAGTTGCTCCCCAGCATCCTGACTAACCCACCACCTCTCTGCTCACCAATGAAGGTTGACCCATGAAAAAGAAAAAAAGAGGGGTGCCTGGGTTAAGTCGTTAAGCATCTGCCTTCAGCTCAGGTCATGATCCCAGGGTCCTGGGATAGAGCCCCACACTGGGCTGCCTGCTCAGTGAGGCGCCTGCTTCTCCCTCTCCCACTCCCCCTGCTTGTGTTCCCTCTCTCTCTGTGTCAAATAAATAAATAAAATCTTTAAAAAAAGAAAAGAAAAGAAAAGAAGAGAAAAGAAACAGATATATAAAACGCTCCACTGAAGAGCAGAATATACGTTCTTCTCAAGTGCATATGGAACATTTTCCGGGATAGACCTAGATGTTGGGCAACAAAATAAGTCTCAATAAACGTATAAACATGGAATCATATATAGAGTATTTCTCCGACCACAATGGAACAGAATTAGAAGCCAGCATCAGAAGAAAATTTGGAAAATTCATAGATATGTGGAAATTAAACAACACACTTTTTTTTTTTTTTTTTAAAGTAATCTCTATACCCAACATGGGGCTCAAACTCAAGACCCCAAGAGCACCTGGCTGGCTCAGTCAGAAGAGCATGTGACTCTTGATCTTGGGATCATGAGTTCAAATCTCACATTGGGTATAGAGATTACTTAAATAAATTTTAAAAAACAAACCAAAAAACCCCCAAATAACAACAACAAAAGACAAACAACAACAACAACTCTGAGATCAAGAGTCACATGCTCTTATCAACTAAGCAAGCCAGGTAACCCTAAACAACACATTCTTAAATAATGAATGAGTCAAAAGACATTACAATGAAAATTAGAAATACTTAAAAATTAATGAATATAAAAACACAACATACCAACTTATAAAATACAGTGTAAGTAGTGCTCCATAGGAAATGTAGAGCTCTAAACAACTATATTTTGAAAGAAAGATCAGTCGGTCTCGATATCCAAAACTTATACCTTAAGGAACTTGAAAAAAGAAGAACAAACTAAACTCAAAGAAGGCAAAATAAAAGAAGTAATAAAAATTAAGTGGAGGGGCGCCTGGGTGGCTCAGTGGTTTAAAGCCTCTGCCTTCGGCTCGGGTCATGATCCCAGGGTCCTGGGATCGAGCCCCACGTCGGGCTCTCTGCTCAGCGGGGAGCCTGCTTCCTCCTTTCTCTCTCTCTCTCTCTCTGCCTGCCTCTCTGCCTACTTGTGATCTCTGTCTGTCAAATAAATGAATAAAGTCTTTAAAAAAAAAAATTAAGTGGAGATGGGGTGCCTAGGTCACTCAGTCACCGGGCATCTGCCTTAGGCTCAGGTCATGATCCTGGAGTCCTGGGAGATAGCCCCACATCAGGCTCCCTACTCAGCAGGGGACCTGCTTCTTCCTCTCCAGCTCTCTGTGCTTGTGTTCCCTCTCTCACTAGCTGTGTCAAATAAAATCTTTTTTTAAAAATTCAGTAGAAATAATCAAAACAAGAAAGAAACAATGAGGAAAATGGATAAAATCCAAAGTTGATTCTTTGAAAAGATCAACAAAACTTACCTTTAAACTAACAGAAAAAGACTTGGGCAGCTGGATAGCTCAGTCGGTTAAGCATGGAATCCTGATTTCAGCTCAGGTCATGATCTCATGATCGAGGGACTGAGACCCCTATTGGGCTCTGGACTCCAGGCTCTCCACTCAACAAAGAGTCAGCTTGAGATTCTCTCCTCTCCCTCTGCCCCTCCCCCTGCTCGCACCCACCCTTTCTCCCTCTCTCTCTTTCAAACAAATAAATCCTTTTTAAAAAGAGAGAAATGACTCAAATTACTCAAATCAGGAATGAAAATGAGGACATTATACCAACCTTATAGAAATAAAAACAAACAAAATGTAAAGAACATTCATATGCAAAAAAATTAGATAACCTGGGTAAAGTGAACAAATTCGTTGCAATACACAAACTATCAAAACCGACTGAAGAAGAAATAGAAAATCTGAATGGATCTGTAACAATGGAGAGATTGAATCAGTAATCAAAAGCCTTCCAACAGTTAAAAAAAAAAAAAAAAAGACCAGGACCAGAGAACTTCACTGGAGAATTTTTTTTTTAAGTAGACTCTACCTCCAATGTACGGCTTGAATTCATGACCATGAGATCAAGAGTGACATGACCCTTCACTGGCAAATTTTATAAAACATTTAAAGAATTTACACTAGGAATGCCTGCATGGCTCAGTCAGCTAAGCGTCTGCCTTTGGCTCAGGTCATGATCCCAGGATCCTGGGACAGAGTCCCAAGCCCCAGATCAGGCAACCTGCTTAGCAAGGAGTCTGCTTCTTCCTTTCCCTCTGCTCCTCCCCTTGCTTGTACACTCTCTCTCTTTCTCAAATAAATAAATAAATAAAAAGAATTTATACCAATTCTTCTCAAACTTTTCCAAAAAACAGAGGGAATACTTCTTAATTCATTCTATGAAGCCAGTATCATACTGATACCAAAGCTAGATAAAGACATCACCGGTAAAGAAAGCTACAGACCAATTACAGATGCAAAAATCCTCAACAAAATACTACCAAATGGAATCCTGCAGCATATTAAAAGGATTTATATAATAATGTCTGGCCAAAGTGGACTCTCAATAAATATTTGGTGAATAAATAAATGTGCAAGCCAAAAAAAAAAAAAAAAGCAGAACTATATTCTCATTTTCTTTTAGTGATGAAAGAAATGCTGGACAATTATTTCAAAATTTATAACCCAGTAATTCATCTCGTAGAAATATATGAAATACAGTGGTATATTAATTAAATTTAATTGAATTACGAGGCACCTGGCTGGCTCAGCGAGTGGAGCATGTGACTCTTATCACAGGATTGAGTTTGAACCCCATGTTGGGTGTCAAGATTACTTAAAAATAAAATCTTTTTTTTTTTTAAGAATTTATACGATGGTTAAATCCACAGATTCAATAGAATCTCTATCAAAATTCCAACCGCATTTCTGTAGAAATAAACAAGACTCCACTCATATGGATCGAATTCAGATGAAATTGCAAGGAGCCCTGAATAGCCAAAACAGTCTTGAAAATAACAACGTTGGAAGACACATGTCCCAATTTCAGAATATACTATGAAGCTACTAATCAAAACCATGTGATACTGGCAAAGAACAGAGATATACATTAATAGAGTCCAGAAATTAACCCACACATTTATGGTCAACGGATTTTCAACAAGGATGCCAAGCCCATTCAATGGGGAAAGAATAGTCTTTTCAGTAAATGGTGCTGGAACAACTGGGTGTCTGCATACAAAATGAAGTTGGACACTTACTTCACTTACTTTATACTTATATATAAAAAATTAACTCAACATGGGCCAAAGTCCAAATTAAAAAGCTAAAGCTATTGAACTGGATGGAGTTCAGGACATGCTACTCCAAAATTTGGTACCTTGGCATACTGAGTATCCTTTTAACTATTTATCTGGAAGAGAGCACGAGCATGCACATGCGTGCAAGGGGCAGAGTGAGAAAGAGAATCTTAAGCAGGCTCCATGCCCAGTGCCTGATGTGGCTTGATTCTCTTTCTCCCTCTGCCCCTTGCACTCACACTCTCTCTAAAAAAAAAAAAAAGTCACACACTTCAATACGACTGAGCCAACCAGGCACCCTTAAAGTGGGTTTTTTGTAGTCAACATATAGTTTCATCTTATTTTTTCATCCACTGACACAACCTTTTTGAAGGGCAGTATGTGTTTAACAAAAAAAAAGAAAAAGAAAAAAAAATTGGGGGACCTGGGTGGCTCAGTGGGTTAAGCCTCTGCCATCAGCTCAGGTCATGATCCCAGAGTCCTGGGATCAATCCCCGGGCTCTCTGCTCAGCAGAGAGCCTGCTTCCCCCTCTCTCTCTGCCTGCCTCTCTGCCTACTTGTGATCTCTCTGTCAAATAAAATCTTTAAAAAAAAAAGTCTCAGAGGAGGCTTACTGAAGTTTGGTCAAAGACAGTCTCTGTCATGTATAATATTTATCAAGATTAAACATTCACATACTCTTTAATATAATTCTAATACTTGGAATGGAACTTATCCCATAAACAGGGACACCTGGATGGCTCAGTTGGTTAAGCATCTGACTTCAGCTCAAGTCATGAACTCAGGTCCTGGGACGGAGCCCTGATCAGTGCTCAAGGGGAGTCCCTCTCCCTCTGCTCTTCCCTCAGCTCATGTTCACTTTCTCTCTCTCTCAAATAAATAAAATCTTAAAAAAAAAAAAAAAAAGAGTTTATCCCATAAACATACTTACAAATGAACCCCAAGGATTGTCTCCTTGGATGTAGGGATGTAGGGATTATCTCCAAACCACTGTTAATAGTATCTAAAAGACCACCAATAGGAGGATTAAACAAATTAAGGTACTGAGTCTCTCCCCCCCAATTTTTTTAATGTAGTAGAATACATAGAATATTCATCTTGTAACCTGAAATTCTATTTCCATTAAAAAATAACTGCCCATTTTCCCCTTCCCCCCTCAGGGCCTTGTAACCACCATTCTATTTTATGTCTGAGTCTGACTACTCTTCACACCTCATATAAGTAGAATCATACAGTGTATCTTTTTTTGACTGGCTTATTTCATTTAACATAATGTCCTCAAGATTCATCCAAGTTGTACCATATGTCAGAAATTCTTTTCTTTTTAAAGATGAATACTATTACATTGTGTGTGATACCACATTTTGCTTATCCATTCAATGGACACTTGGGTTGCTTCCACATTTTAGGTAATATGAATAATGCTGCTATGAACAAAGGTTTACAAATATCTCTTCAAGACCCTGTTTTCAATTTTTTTGGTAATAAACAGAGAAGTTGAATAGCTGGGTCACAGGGTAATCCTATTTTCAATTTTTTGAGGAACCACCATACGATTTTTTTGAGGAACCACCATACGATTTTTTTGAGGCAACTGTACCATTTTACATTCCCACCAACAGCAAAAGCACCTTCTTAAAATGAAATAATAGTAGCTGAAAAAAAAGAATGAAAAGGTTTATCCAGCAAAACACTAAGCAAAAACAGAAGGTGCAAAACCGAATTACAGTATTATCCCACTAACAAATACTAAAAATGAGTGGATAAATATTGCAACATGTATAAAAATTTTTTGAGAAGACACAAAAGAAACAGTGAATAGTGGTCAACTTTAGGGAGAGATACTAGGAAGCAGTAGAAAGGAAGTTTTTCCATTTTATACCTTTCTAAATAGTTTGTTAGAAGCTATTCCACCATTACTGGAGACAGAACATCTTTCTGTATTATTTCAATTTCTTACTTTGGGCATAAATTATATATGAATATATGTTAAACATGTATAAATGTAAAAATTGTGTATAAATTATAGGACAAGGAAGAAAGATTTTTGAACAGGCTTATGCCACACTATACTATTTACTTATTTTTCAAGCTAATCAAACACCTCCAAAGATATTCCAAAGGTTAGCTGTATTTCAGTAGTTTGAGCCATACCTTTGAGTGTTCTGAAAGGAAGTCTGGAAGGAGATAAACTTGTGCCAACAGCTCTGTATAGTCACGACAACGAAAATAGTAAATATGGGAAAGAATATTTTCCAGAGTGAAATCCTCCAAAGCTTTTGGGTGCTCTAGAATAAACAAAACAATCTTTAAATAAAGTAATCAGTTTTACTTGTTTTGATATATTGGTGATTGTAGGAAAACAATACATTTGAGTAACAAAATGCTTCACTGTGAATAAGAGAACTATTCACCTTAATTCAAAAATAAAAAAATTAAAACAAAATTAGTATAAACTACTACTGCATAATTCTTGACCTCTTATTTTCACCTTCTCCACTATTTCCTTACATGCTGGGGTATCTAGAAATTGTTTATACACATATAGAACTCGAGTTTTAAAGCCTACCTTTTCATATTTCTAGTTATTCACTTCCATTAAATAGAAGTAACATAATGGAGTTTCTCTTTTCTTGTTTTTTTTTTTTTTTAACTAGGACTGCAAATTAAGAGTTTAAAGGGAAAATGTTCAAAAGAAGCATCTTTTTCCCTTATGGTAACTTTTTCCCATTATTACTATAGCATAATTTGATATTTAAGTAGAAACAATGTAAGATTCTCCCTAGATTATATATTTTTTAAAAAACCAGTTTTGGGGGCACCTGGGTGGCTCAGTGGGTTAAAGCCTCTGCCTTCAGCTCAGGTCAAGATCCCAGAGTCCTGGGATTGAGCCCCTCGGGCTCTCTGCTTAGCAGGGAGCCTGGTTTCCTTCTGCCTGCCTCTCTGCCTACCTGTGATCTCTGTCTCTCTGTCAAATGAATAAGTAAGATCTTTAAAAAAAAAAAAGTTTTGGCAGGGTGCCTGAGTGGCTCAGTTGGTTAAGCATCCCACTCAATTTCGGCTCAGGTCATGATCTCAGGGTGTGGAGATGGACCTGCATCCAGCTCTGCACTCAGCAGGGAGTCTGCTTGAGATTCTCTCCCCCTACACCCCCTTGCTGGTGCTCTCTCAAATAAATAAATAAATAAATAAATCTTAAAAAGAAAAAATGGTTTGGTTTTATACATATTACAGAGAGAAACCAGTTTAAAATTACTGCACTTTAAAATGTCCTTAAGTTTTAACATTGAAAAAAAAAACCAAGAAATTAAATTTCAGAAAGCACTGCTTATTACAAATATAAAAGTTCATTTTTAACCAAAAAATAGTAACTTAATCACACAGCAATCACTAAAGACTTTATATCCCAGGGCTACACCTATAATATTCACAGTAAGGTTTTAAGACACTACTACAAATACACATTGTGACACGGGTAGCTTTAAGGCCTTTCAGTAGATATACTGGTCATTAGTTAAAAAGGACACCTAGGGGTACCTGGTGGCTCAGGTGGTTAAACATATGCCTTCTGCTCAGGTCATGATCCCAGGATCTTGGGATAGAGTACTGCATTGGGCTCCCTGCTCAGGAGGAAGTCGGCTTCTCCCTCTCCTCTACCCCTTACCACTGCTCGTGCTCGCTCGCTCACTCTGTCTCTCATTCTCAAATAAATAAATAAAATCTCTAAAAAAAAAATAAAAAGGGGTGCCTGGCTGGCTCAGTTGGTTACGCCACTGCCTTCAGCTCAAGTCATGATCCTGGAGTCTAAGGATCAAGTCCAACATCGGGTTCCCTGCTCAGTGGGGAGTCTGCTTCTCCCTCTGACCCTCTCATGCTTTCTCTCTCTCAAATAAAATATTTTTAAAAATAAAAATAAATAAAAAGGACACCAAGTACTCATATGAAAATTAAAATATCCAGCTATTACATTCATTTAAAGGGAATACAAGCATCTTATGAAAAGTATTGGTTTTTTTGCTTTTTTTTTTTTTAAGATATTGTTTATTTATTTGACAGAGACAGTGAGAGAGAGAACACAAGCAGGGTAAACAGGAGAGGGGAAGCAGGCTCCCCGCTGAGCAGGAAGCCCCACATGGTGCTCAATCCCAGGACCTTGAGATCATGACCTGAGTTGAAGGCAGACACTTAACGACTGAGCCACTTAGGCACCCCCAAAAGTATTGTTTTTTTTTTAAATTACTAAAGAATGAGGACGGGAGGGACGCCTGGGTGGCTCAGTTGGTTAAGCGGCTGCCTTCGGCTCGGGTCATGATCCCGGCGTCCTGGGATTGGGTCCCACATCGGGCTCCTTGCTCAGCAGGGAGTCTGCTTCTCCCTCTGTCTCTGCCTGCCACTCTTAGTCTGCCTGTGCTCACTCTCTGACAAATAAATAAAATCTTTAAAAAAAAAAAAAAAAAGAATGAGGACGGGACAACCAAAAAATAGACTAAAACAGTCAAACCAGAAACCATTTAATAGTAATTTAAAAAGCAAGAACTTAAATACCTTTGAGTATTTATTTAAATTGAAATCACCTTTATATGTTTTCTTAAAAAATCAAACAATAGTTCTACATGAGAAAAATAAAAAAAACTTAACACAGTCATGAAGTCTATTACATTCTACTCAGAACCCTCTAAAGTCAATCACCTTAATGTTCTAAATATTTCCAACATGGTTTTTCAAAGCTATCTTCAGTGGGAAACCTGGGTGGCTCATTCAGCTGGGCATCTGTGCTCAGCTCAGGTCATGATGCCAGGGTCCAGGGATCTAGGCCCCACCTCTGGTTCCCTGCTCAGCTGGGAATCTGCTTCTCCCTCTGAGCCTCCCTCCACTCGTGCTTGCTCTGGCTCTCTCTCTCAGATAGATAGATAAAATCTTAAAAAAAAAAAAAAAAAAAGAAGTAGTAGTAGTAGTAGTAGTAGTAGTAGTAGTAGTGAGGGCCATAAGAGAAGAAGAAAAGGGAAAAGGCCAGTCTAGGTTGTGGCATTTCTAAGTCTACAAGAAAGATCTGGGGCGCCTGGGTGGCTCAGTGGGTTAAAGCCTCTGCCTTCAGCTCGGGTCATGATCTCAGGGTCCTGGGATCGAGCCCCGCATCAGGCTCTCTGCTCAGCGGGAGCCTGCTTCCTCCTCTCTCTCTCTCTGCCTGCCTCTCTGCCTACTTGTGATCTCTGTCAAATAAATAAATAAAATCTTAAAAAAAAAAAAAAAAAAGATCTGAGAGTTTAACACCAGGACACTGTCGAGTCATTAAGATTCACGTTCCAAATTGTTTTCTGCTGAGGCTTGAGAGGAATGTTAATTACTTTTATTATAGAGAAAGGATCACTTGCTAACTTACCCCCTCCCATATGTGTTTCTGCTGTAAGGTGAAGGTGCTGAATGCAGGCAGTAGCAAGGTCTACCACTCTATCAACCATAAAACTTCCTTCAGTATCAATAAAAACTGCTTCACCTTCCACTCCTCCAAAACATTCTGGTATCTGCACATCTACTGCCAACTGCATACTGTCAAGAGAAAGCTGAATGACCAAATCATTATCATAATCATCTCAGGCAGTGTTTTCAAACTCCACATCACCACCCATTAGGTACCACATTAGGCAACAGATATGGCTAACTTTCTGCTCCAAATATATGTGAATCAACTGATAACTTGGATTAGGGGGAGGGTGTACCCATAAAACCATGACTAAGGACTTTTTTAGTGGTTTTTAGGTCTTTGGGAATTAAACCCTTCCTCATACTAAACCTACCTTCAAATATATCCTCAGGAATTAATATAAAAAAATACAATAAATATATGTATTATAATACACACATATAAAATACATTATAATAAATACAACATTCATATTTTATACTACGTTATATATATTATGTAATAAAAATATAATAAAATAGAAGACCACCTGTTTACCCTAATGATCACATTACAATGTTGCAAAAGAAACATTTTCGGATACCAAAATAATTATACCAATTCAAAGATGCAGTACTGAAGTAACACAAATGGTAAACTGATTTTTTTGTGTGCATGCATACACACACAAAAAAATAAGAGCACATACATGCATTTTTGGGCTCCTGAATGTAGACCCACAGCACCATATTCTATTACTTACATAAAATGTCATTAAGCCTACCCTTAAGAAGAGAACATTTTACTTTACCATAATTGTGTTTTTCCAACACCTGGTACACCACAAATTTCTGTTGTTTTGGTTAAGGGTATTCCACCCCCAAGAATATTATCTAGTGCTGAACAGAAGGTAATTATGAAGCTCTGGGTATGCTCCTGCTCAAGAAGTTCCAGTGCTGTACACTTCTTGCCTGACTCAGCTGTAGCAGTGTATCTTGGTTTAATTGTAAGACATTCTCTTCTTAAAATCTGCAGAGTTTCTAAGGCTTCCTCTTTAGATATCCCAACTTCTGAAAGTAAAAGAAGAAAAACAAAAAAACAAAGCAAAACCTCGAACCCTGATTTTAGAAATTTAAAAGTCTTTTTTTTTCTTTAAATATTTTATTTATTGATTTGACAGAGAGAGATCACAAGTAGACAGAGAGGCAGGCAGAGAGAGAGAGAGAGAGAGGGAAGCAGGCTCTCTGCTGAGCAGAGAGCCCGATGCGGGGCTCGATCCCAGGACCTTGAGATCATGACCTGAGCCGAAGGCAGCGGCTTAACCCATTGAGCCACCCAGGCGCCCCAGAAATTTAAAAGTCTTAACATGCTTTTGGGTTGTCTTTATTAATTTTAATTTTTAGATAAGAGTGATGCCAAGAGTAAAGAAAAATAAAAATAAAACATTCCATTAACTATTGAATTTTTCAAGTTAATAAAGGCATTTATCTATATTTTCTTAGCATTTACATACTTAAAGGATCTATTTATTACCTCAAAAACAGAATTCAGAAATCTAAACCTCTAAAGCATTTGAGTACCTACAAGAGTATCTCAGGAAGTAGAAATAAAAATGTACTGGCAAGGGGTGCCTTGGAGGCTCAGTTGGTTAAGTGTCTGCCTCCAGCCAAGTATGAGGCTCCCTGCTCAGTGGAGAGTCTGCTTCTTCCTCTCCCTCTGCTGCTCACCCTGCTTGTGCTCTCAAATAAATAAATAAAATCTTTACTTCAAAAAAAAAAAAACAAACTGGCAGTCAGTCCTTTTACTATCTCTTTTGGTTTTATGAAGTCATAGTTTTTTTTGTTTCTTTGTTTTTAAGATTTTATTTATTTATTTCATAGAGATCACAAGTAGGCAGAGAGGCAGAAGCAGGCTTCTGCTGAGCAGAGAGCCATACTCGGGCTAGATTCCAGGACTCTGGGATCAAGACCCAGGCTGAAGGCAGAAGCTTTAACCCACTGAGCCACCCAGGCACCCTTGAAGTCACAGTTATTTTGATCTAATAAGGCATCTAAATTACTTTTCAGAAGAGAATGAAAATGGCCTCTAACTGCCTAAAACAAGATTTAACTTTAGGAAGTGCATGTGCATGTATTATTCATAATAAAAACTTTTCATAGAAACACTATCATGAAAAATTCACATATCACTCCAAGCTTTTTAATGAGAACAATTATTTGATGCACAAATATTTTAAATAATACACTTACGGGGGCGCCTGGGTGGCTCAGCGGGTTAAGCCTCTGCCTTTGGCTCAGGTCATGATCTTGGGGTCCTGGGATCGAGCCCCACATCAGGCTCTCTGCTCAGCAGGGAGCCTGCTTCCCTCTCTCTCTGCCTCTCTCTCTGCCTACTTGTGATCTCTGTCAAATAAATAAAATCTTAAAAAAAAAAAATACACTTCCGCTTCCTCAATTATACAATTTTATTCCTATCAAACAATACGGCTTGAGAAGAGAAAATGGCCATTTACAAAACAAGCTGTTAATGAAAGGAATAATGAAAGGCAAGGGTGAAGGGCACCTGGGTGTTTAGTGGGTTAAGCCTCTGCTTTCCTCTCAGGTCAAGATCTCAGGGTCCTGGAATGGAGCCTCGAGTTGGGGGGGGGGGGACTCTGCTCAGCAGGGAGCCTGCTTCGCACTCTCTCTGCCTGCCTCATTGCCTACTTGTGATCTCTGTCAAATAAATAAATAAAATCTTTAAAAAAAAAAAGTGAGGGTGACATCACTTATGAGTTTGATAGGGCAGTGCCTGATTTGGTTAGGATATGAGTATAAATTTGGCACTAATAAAAGACAATAATGGTGATAAGGAAATGAAAATCCTATCCAGTAAAAAGCAGAAACTCTGGAGTCAGATTCCTTGGGTTTGTAAACCCTGACTGAATCACTCATTATGAAGTTACTAAGTAAGGATGAATTACTTTTTTTTTTTTTTTTTTTTTGCCTCATATCTTTCCTTCTGTAAAACGGGAATGAGACAATACATGTTGAATAGCTGGGTAGAATACTCAGGCCATCCAAAATGCTCTGTAACTGTTAGCTATCATTATCATGCAGATTCTCTCATTTATTTTCTGTAAAACCAACTTGTTGAAAGACAAAGAGCGCATCAAGCTTTGGGGGACAGGGGTGCCTGGATGGGGTTCAGTCGGATAAGCGACTGCCTTCTGAAGCTCAGTTCATGATTCCAGGGCCCCATATCTGGCTCCCTGCTTCTCCCTCTCCCTCTGCAGCTGCTTGTTCTAACAAATAAAAATTTTAAGCACACAAAAACGCTGGGAAACAGTATGCAGTGTAAGACTTAACATTGGGTCTACAACATTTATTCTTTAATGGTGAGTTGAAACCTCCTTATTTTCCATTGTTAATGGCAAGGACTTAAAATGTTGCCCTATCTTAAGAGCGGTTCTGAGCATACCCTCGTGTAATGCGTACAGGGAGACTGGCCGCAGACAGTTTCATTTTTGTATTCCTCATGATTCAGAGGTTCCCACCAATGTATAATCTACAGTGCTCTGAAATGAGAGGTTTGGGATTTCTCGTTTCATTTTTCCAGCGAATTACAGGAGAGAAGCAATGTCTTCTTTTTGTTGCTTTCTCCAGGTGCTGGGGATTCTGCTCCCTTTCTTGCCTCTAGTCCTATCAGGAATCCTTCATTTCTCAAATGTAATCCCTTTGCCCCTTGGATTCTGGAACAGCTAACACTAAACCAGCTGTCTGGGTACCAATCCTAGCTCCACCTTTCCTAGCCCAGTCATCACGAAAAGTAACTTAACCACCTGTTCCTTCATCAGCCTACTGGACATAATAATCCACGTTAACAGGGTTCTTTGGGGTAATAAATTAGCTAGTCCTCAAGAGGATTCAGCAGGCACGGGTAGAGAAAGCAATTACTGAATGTTTTCAGGACCACAGCCCTAACCATCACAAGTTTAATTGGATTCAAGGAGCGGTTTCACGTCGCAAATGCAGCCTCGGGCGGAGGAAACTGGCGGAAAGTGGGTGGAAGCCTGAAGGCGGAAGAACCGAGATGGAGGCGGCACAGACGGAGGTCCGTGTGCCTCAACTTGCCATCAGAAGTCGTTACCTTTGCTGAGCTCGGACGGTTTCATCTCTAGGAGTTCCTCAGCAGTCTGGAAACCTGAAGACACCAGCTTCACCCGCACCGCTGGGGACAGCGGGAAACTCACTAAATCCCGCTGCATTTCAAAGCCGGACGCCTACGCGTATCCAGAGCAGCAAGCCCCAGCCCCAACTCCGTTCGCCAGCCCGCGCGCGCCACGTGACGTCAGACGTAAGGCGGAAGGGGCGGTGTCTCTGGCCTGACTGCACGCGGCCTTGGACTTGGCCCCTCTCGGGAGGAGTATTTTCTTGTGTCTGTACCATTTCTGTTGTGATTCTTACGAGTCCCATTTAGTGTTTCACCACCAAACATTAAACCTGACAGTAAAAAGATGGGTGGAGACCGCAAGATGAAGAGCCAGGCCCTACACACTACATCTCCACACCTCAATCCTGGCCTGTTGGGTGGAACCTCAAGGTTATTAGTAAGAATGATCTACTCCCAGCTAGGGGCAACGCACACACCAGCCAGTTACCGGTTTGGCGTATGAAACGGTCATATAAGAATTATTGGGCGTCTCCATTACAGGGTTCCAGTTTCCTATGTTTTCTCCTCGGGTATCCCCTTTGCCTTCCCCCTTCGCCTTTCCCGCCCTCGCCTAAGCCCTCGCCCGCGCGAGGAATTGTGGGCCAGCCCCCCCGCCACCAGCCACCGGGAACGCTGGGCGCCCAATCCCCACACCCACGCACGCCTTCCCCGCGAGTCCAGTCTGAAGCATGGTGTTTTCTGAGACCGTTGGTTCACTGCCTGCCTAACTTAAGAAGGAGCTGGAAAAGTAAGCAAGTGATGGTCCAGTAGTGGGCTGGGTGTGGTCTCCCGGTTCTGAAAAGGAATAATTGGGTTACGGAACAGCTCCTGCTCTGGTACAGAGGTGAGAAGGGACCCCTTCTAAAACAGAGAACTTTGAGGGAATTGAGGCGGTTTGGAAGGTGGGTTCCGAAGTCTGTCTTTGCCTAAGTGAGTGTGATTTCTTTAGGGCAGTAACTCGTTTGCTATATTTGGTGAGATTCTTAGCCTTAATTTTTTTTTTTTCCCTAGCTTAAAGGAACTTCCTAAATATTGCAAATCAGAGCTCTTTACGTAAAATCTAAGAAGGAAACATATGTTGAGCACTTTAGCAAATCCCACGCATTTCAAATGCTCACAATCGTACCAGGAGGAAAACAAGGACACAAGCTTAGAGCATAGTTTTCTTCAAGCCGGAATTAAAACCTAGTACCCTTTCTTCTACCCCAAGCTACCTTCAAATTGGGAGCCCCTTTTGGGTGGGGTTTCGGGGGTAGAATTCGAGAAGTGTTTGTCCCCCATTTGGTAGGACAGGGAAAGTCTGGTAGGACTGGTCAAAATGTGGATTGTTTGCCACGCAAACATTGTTTAACTACTAGTGTGAGTCACATCTGGGCACACAGTGGGCATTACATAAATGTCCGCAGGGAGAATTCATGCTTCTAAAGCAACCAGGGTCTTGGGTGAAGAAGAGACGGTGTTCACGTATTTAAAGATAGTGCTTTACTTGGTTTGCTTACTGAACGGAATGAGTCGTGTTTAGAACTTTGTTTCACTGTCAGTGGAGAGTTAAGAAAGTAGTTAACTCTATCTGTAGTCATATAATTATGTGTTATTAATATCTTATTCTGGGCCTTGAGTTGTCTATAATTATCGTTTTTTGCAACATTCTGCAGATTTCTTTAATACAGTTTGCTCTATAGTCTGCCTTTCAAACTAGGATCAAGGTTTATGAGGTCAGGCACCAAGAACTAAATAAAAACTATGGGATTTTTATGGAAGGTACACCTTCGTATGGGGTCACATTCACTCGATTTTTAAAATTTTTTATTTATTATTTTTTAAGATTTTATTTATTCATTTGACAGAGAGAGATAGCAAGAGCAGGAACACAAGCAGGGAGAGTGGGAGAGAGAGAAGCAGGCTTCCTGCTGAGCAGGGAGCTGGACCGGGGGCTCATCCCAGGACATGACCCCAGCAGAAGGCAGACGCTTAACAGACTGAGCCACCCAGATGCCTCTACTCCATTTTTTTTTTTTTTTAATGAGAGGGAAGAATTGAATGATTTAAGTGGTAAGCCACTTAAAATATTTTATATTAAATAAACATATTGTAAAGTAAAATGCAAACATAAAAATAAATTTTCAAATAATCATAAGACTTTGAAGAATGATCCAGTTTAACCTGGATACTTCAATAGTCTCCTGAAGCCTCCTAAGAATATGGGTTTTTTTTGTTTGTTTGTTTTTTTGTGTTTTTTTTTCGTTGCAATTTAATGAAAAAGTTTGAGAGGCACTACTATGGACAAATGAGCATGGGCCTTGAAGTCATACAAATCTGGGCTTATATCACATCTCTGGAAATTACCAACTGCAAACCTTGCAACAAGTTACTTAGTTTCCTCACCTACAAGTAAAAGATAATAATTCATAGGATTATTAGAAAGGTCAAATTAACAAATATGGTGGTTTTGATAAAACTTCAAGCCTCAGACACACATATTTGGAGTACCAATATCAATTGTAGAAAGCTTATACATAGTAGGAACTCAAGATTTTATTTGTTGTCCACAAATTCTTGAAATCTCATTTCTGTGACTCCTATTTTCTCCATATCCATCTGGTTTTTCTGTCTCTCTTGGAAGCTCATCTTCCATAACCTGACCCTAAAATGTTACAGGTTCTTTTAAGACCCCATAGCTGATCTTTTGCTGACTATTCTCCTTCTCTTGTGCTCTTATTCTTTCTCTCTCTCTCTCTCTCTCATTCAGTGACTATATGTCAGTGGTTCTTTTTTTTTCCCTTAATTTAAAAAAAAAAAGATTTTATTTAAGAGAGACACAAAGCAGGAGCAGGGAGAGGGGCAGAAGGAGACGGAGAGGGACAAGCAGACTCCACATTAAGAGCAGAGCCTAACACAGAGTGTGATCCCAGGACCCTGAGATCATGAAAGACCATGACCTCCAGGGAAGTCAGACATTTAACCGACTGAGCCACTCAGGCACCCCGATTCTTAAATTTATATTTCTAGCCCAGCTCTGTTATCTCACCTCCAGATGCAAATATCGGATTGCCTACTGGACAATGCAAAGGTCTCCAACTCAGCCTATCTATTTTTTTTTTTTAAGATTTTATTTATTTATTTATTTGAGAGAGAGAAAACATGAGTGTGGGGGAGGGGCAGAGAGAGAAGGACAAACAGACTCCCTGTGGAGCAGGGAGCCAGAGGTGGGGCTTGATTCCAGGACCATGGGGTCATAACCTGAGTTGAAAGCAAATGCTTAACCATCTGAACCACTCAGGAGCCCCTCCAACTCAGCCTATCTTAAACCTAACTCAGGGTCACCTTGGTGGGTCAGTTGGTTAAGCATCTGCCTTCGGCTCCAGTCATGATCCCAGGGTCCTGGGGTGGGGCCTGCATCAGGCTCCCTGCTCAGTGGGGGGTCTGCTTCTCCCTCTGCCCTCCCTTTCTCTCTCTCTCTCTCTCTCTCTCAAATAAATAAAATCTTTAAAAATATTTTTTAAACCTAACTCATTATCTTCTTTAGCCCACTCCCCAAACCTTGTCCTCTTCCTGCATTCCCTACCTCCATAACCTGAATATCCATCTTTTCCATGTGCACAGACAAGAAACCTAGGAATCATTCTCAACACCTTCCCTTTTCACTCCCCATGTTTAATGCATACACAAATCCTATCAGTTTTCTCTTTAACATATCTTGATTCTGTTCATGCCTTCACCTCTAGGCCAAGCTCCCATCATTTTGTTTGTAGGTACTCAAGACCATTTTAGCTGGTCTCTCTGCATCTTGTCTTCTTCTCCCCTCTAGTCTGTTCTCCCATGCTGCAGCCAGAATGTTCTTTCTACAGTACAGTTCTATATTTCAGCTCATGTCACTTTTTATTTTACTCTTAGGATACAGACCAAATTTCTTAGTAAGACTCAAGTTTCCCTTTTAAGGCTCTCACGGCACCAAATGCCTCTGTGTGATCTTTTACTTAGCATATGTCTCCCTGACCAGATTGAAAACTTCAGTAGAGCAGGACCACGTGGATTTTATTCCAGGTGTTTTTCTGGACCCCTAGCCCAATGTATGGCTTTAGTGGGTACTCAGTAAATATTTATTAAAAGAATGGATGATTAGGGGCGCCTGATGGCTCAGTGGGTTAAAGCCTCTGCCTTCGGCTCAGGTCATGATCTCAGGGTCCTGGGATCCAGCCCCACATTGGGCTCTCTGCTCAGCAGGGAGCCTGCTTCCTCCTTTCTCTCTGCTTGCCTCTCTACCTGCTTATGATCTCTGTCAAATAAATAAATATTAAAAAAAAAGAATGTATGATTAGATGATTGACCTGCGCCTCTCTCCCTATATTTTTCTATTTTGTACTTTTAATCTGTATACTTTAAAAATATAAATTTATAGGAAATATATACTTGTAGAAAACAAATAGAGAAAATATAAAGAAGGAAACAAAACTGGTTCATAAATTTTCTATTTAGCTCAGATAATAATGTTAACATTTTGGTTTATTTTAATCCTTCTACAAGTTCATATAATGTATTTATCTTACATATTTGTGGTCAAATTGTGAAGAAATTTGTTTACCTTTTGTTTTTCACTTAATAATTTGTCAAAAGCTTTCTCCCATGTAATTACAAATTATTTGAAAATTAAAATTAATGGTTGCATACATTCTGTCCTGAAGCCCATCTTTCTAATCTGGCCTATAACTGTATAGTTGAATTATTTCCACTTTTGTTTTGCTTTTGCTGTGATGAAATAATTCTCTCTCTCTCTCGAAGTACATTTCTTCAAGTAAAATTCCTGGGTCAGAGAGTATACATTTTCATTTTGAATCATACTGCCAAATATTTATACCACTTATACTCCTACTAACAGCATATAAGGGCTAGTTTTCCCATCTCCATCCCAACACTGGCCTTCAGAGTCTTCAAATGTTTTTTTATTTTTCCGTTGTTATTGAGGTATAATTGACTTCAACTGGTAATTATGTTTTATTACTAAGAGAGGTTAAATTTTTTTTCATATGGTTTTCTTGGGCAAATGTATCTTATTGAAACTATCCCATTTAGATCCTTTGCCCACTTTTAATTTGTAAAAATGGTAAAATACACATAAAAAACCATCTCACCCATTTTTAAGCGTACAGTTCAGTAGTGTTAATCATCTTCACAATGTTGTGCAGCTGATCTCCAGAACTTTTTTATCTTGCAAACTTTGTCTTGAAACTGTGTGCCCATTAAATAGCAGCTCCTCATTTCCCCTTCCCTCAGCCGCTGGCAATCACCATTCTACTCTGTTTCTATGAGTCTGACTACTCTTGATACCTTACAGAAGTGGAATCATGTAGTATTTGTCTTTTTGTGACTGGTTTATTTCACTTAACATAATGTCCCGAAGGCGTATCCATGTTGTAGCATGTGTCAGTTTCCTCCCTTTTTAGATCTGAATAATATTCAATGGTGTGTATGTACCACATTTTGTTTATCCATACATCTGTGTATGGACACTTGGGTTACTTCCACCTCTTGGGTATTGTGAATAATGGTGCTATAAACATCTGTACATTCTTTCCCACTTTATACCTGAGGTACTTTAGGGGCGCCTGTGTGGCTCAGTTGGTTAAGCATCTGCCTTCGGCTCAGGTCTTGATCCCGGGGTCCTAGGATTGAGCTCTGTGTTAGGCTCCCTGCTCAGCTAAGCAGGGAGCCTGCTTCTCTCCACCCCACTGCCCCCACCCCTGGTCTTGTATGTGCTCTCTCGCTCTCTCTCTGTCTGAAATATATAAAATCATATATATATATATATATATATATATATATATACACATATATATATACACATATATATATATATATATATGTAACAGAGGTACTTTAATTTAAAAAAATATATTTGTAGGGGCACCTGGGTGGCTCATTCAGTTAAGCATCTTCCTTTGGCTCAGTCATGATTCCAGGGTCCTGGGATCGAGCCACACATCCAACTCCATGTTCAGCAGAAAGCCTGCTTCTCCCTCTCTCCCTCTGCTGCTCCCCCTGCTTGTGTTCTCTGTCAAATAAATAAATAAAATCTTAAAAAAATAAAATATATATTTTTAACAGGTCTATGGTTTTTTTTATTATCAGAAACAACAACTAATATTTAGTTGTGCTTAGTATAGGCCAAGTATTCTACTCAGCTTTGACATCAGAACCCATGCTTTTATTCCATATGCTGCCTATCCTCTCTGATACGCATATTGTATTATACGGGGTTATTTGTATACTGCCTAATCTATATATTGCAAATATCTTCCCATTCTGTCATTTGTATTTAAACTTTGAGGTTTTCTATTTTGTTAATGTTTGTTGTATGCAAATGTAGTCAAAGTTTGTACTTAATTCTGACTTTGGTAACAGGCTTAGAAAGTCTTTTCTTGGGCGCCTGGGTGGCTCAGTGGGTTAAGCCGCTTCCTTTGGCTCAGGTTATGATCTCAGGGTCCTCGGATCGAGTCCCGCATGGGGCTCTCTGCTCAGCAGAGAGCCTGCTTCCCTCTCTCTCTGCCTGCCTCTCTGTCTACTTGTGATCTCTCTCTGTCAAATAAATAAATAAAATCTTAAAAAAAAAAAAAAAAAGTCTTTGGAGGTGCCCAGCTGGCTCAGTTGAAAGAACATGTAACACTTGATCCCAAAGTCATGAGTTTGAGCCCCTTGGGTGTAGAGATTACTTAACTAAATAAAAAAAAAAGACTTTTCTTCAAAATTATAAACATAATAAACTGGATTTTTCTACATACGGTTTATCATTTAATTTGGATATTTTAACTTTTTTTTTTTAAGATAAAGTAGGAGAAAGAAAGTAATATTTTCCTTTTCAGTGGTAGCCAATTTTCTATGCACTCTATATGAGTTAATCAATCTTTGTCCCCACCTATGTGAAATGCCTACTTCTATCATACTTTTATGTACTTAAGTTCTATATTCCTGGCATAAAACCTATTTAGTTATTTTGTATGTTATTTTAATATCCTACTAGATTCAGTTCATAAAGTTGTTATTGTAGTTGACATTTTTGTTCATGGGATTAATCTGTGAGGCTATTACATCTACATTGTCTGGTTTTGGCAATAATTTTTCAGCCTTTGTAAGATAAACTAAAAAGCTTCTTCACTTTTTCTGTGTTAACTTATGTTATTATTTAACAAACATGTATTTCCTTATATTTTTCTAATCAAAGAAATGTGGCTTTCCTCAGAGGATACTAAGGTTTGCAAGGCTCCTGTGAGGATTATAGCACTAATGTCTTCCTTAACCAGTGTGGGCTATAAGAAAGTGAGGGAAAGTCACCTTTTTGCCCTAAGGCAGACTGTCTCAGATTAATGTTTTAATAAGTAGACCAGTAATAATTAAGTTCTTGTGAAATATTGGAACTAGCCTTGTGAAGAGTATGGGTGGTTTAAGACCTATGTGTTTCTTGTTTAAGAAAGTACTGCTGGGGGCCACCTGGGTGGCTCAGTCGTTAAGCATCTGTCTTTGGCTCAGGTCATGATTCCAGGGTTCTGGGATCAAGCTCGGCATGGGGCTCCCTGCTCAGGGGAAACCTGCGTCTCCCTCTCCCACTCCCCCTGCTGGTGTTCCCTCTCTTGCTGTATCTTTCTCTGTCAAATAAATAAATAAAATGTTGAAAGAAAGAACAAACAAACTAAGGAACTGCTGGGGGTGCCTGGGTGGCTCAGTTGGCTAACCTTCTTTGACTCAGGTCATGATCCTAGAATACTGGGATTGAGTTCCCCATCGCATTGGGCTCCTCGATCTGCAGGGAGCCTGCTTCTCCCTCTACCGCTCCCTGCTGCTTGTGTGTGCGCGCTCTCTCTCTCTCTCTCTCTCTTTCTCTCTCTCTCTCTCTCATGCTCTCTCTCTAATAAATAAATTTTAAAAAGAAATAAAGCACTGCTAGTCACAAATCTGAGAATGGTAGTTTGAATTTTAAGAGTTCTTTTGATGGTAACTGTAGTCTAGTTCATAGACATTTCACTTTTCCCTTATGTGAGTGGTTCCTGGCCGATTTCAAGGTATCTTTAATTTTACAGTATAAAATGTAGATATTTTGTGTATGGATTAGACCATATATACATATATATGTTTATGTATGTATATGGATATGTATGCATATATATTATATAGTAGTTCTTTGGGGAGAAAAATCTGTAAAAATCAAACTGGTTGCTGTCAGATGGTCAGATTTGAAGAATAGTTGCAACTCACATCACAAGAGTCCCCTCTCCCCTCTGCCCCAATATTTTTTTCTCTCCATCTCTCTTCATCTGTTCTCCAATAAGATTTTTAAAAACAGAGGCGCCTGGGTGGCTCAGTTGTTAAGTGTCTGCTTTTGGCTCAGGTCTTTTTTTTTTTCTTACTATACTTTTTTTTCCCCAGATTTTGTTTATTTGTCAGAGAGAGAGAGAGCACGCACACAAACGGGGGAGCAGCAGGCAAAGGGAGAGCAGGCTCCCTGCTGAGCAAAGAGCCTGATGTGGGACTCAGTCCCAGAAAAGTGGGACCGTTACCTGAGCCAAAGGCAGTTGCTTAACTGAATGAGCCCCCTGGGTGTCCCTTGGCTCGGGTCTTGATCCCGGGGTTCTGGAATCGAGCCCCACATCAGGCTCCCTGCTCAGCGGAGAACCTGCTTATGTTTACTCTCTCACTGTGTCTCTTTATGTCAAATAAAAAAATAAAATAAAAGAATTTTAAAAACAGCATTATCTTAAAGATATAAAACTCTGAAAAAAAATGATATGAAATTCTAATTTGTTTTGGTAGAGAACACCAGACAGGTCCTGTAAAATAAAAAGATTTGGGAAATAAGGTGATTCTGGTGTGATCTTGGAGAGACAATTGAAGAACTATTGGAACTTGGAAACTCCAATTTTAATTTACAGTGAAGGAAGGATAGGATTAAGACTAGTAATAACGTATGTGAATATGGAATACTGGATTATTGAGCATTGCCTGATACTGAATTTGCTCTTTTTGAAGAATCTAATATGAGGCAAGGAGGGCTTGGCACTTTCTTGTAGGAAGGAGTCTCCAGTAGTCTTGTTCTGGATTTCAGAGACAGCCATGAAAAAGAAATGGATGACAGCTTCAAGTGTAGAACATGGGGGAGTTGGCTTGGGGGGAGGGGCGGGGTTAAGGATACTTAGAAACACGATTTATTGATGCCTGGGAAGGGAGACATTCTGGTCAATCAGACAGTTTCCAGTTGTGAGGACCATCGTCACACTCCAGCTCTGCAAACCCGTGGGACTTTCCCCAAACGTCTATATAGGAAGGGGGCGCTTCATGAGCCTTCCCCTAGTTAGCTCGCCTCAAAATTAGAACTAGTGTTTATACAACAGCTTTTTTTTTTAAAGATTTTATTTATTTATTTGACAGAGATCACAGTAGACAGAGGCAGGCAGAGAGAGAGAGAGAGAGAGAAGCAGGCTCCCTGCTGAGCAGAGAGCCCATGCAGGACTCGATCCCAGAACCCTGAGATCATGACCTGAGCCGAAGGCAGCGGCTTAACCCACTGAGCCACCCAGGCGCCCCTATACAACAGCTTTTTCAAATAAGGGTGGTGATTTGCTGTATATTTGAAAGAGAACATATTTTGTACTTGTGCTTGAATGCTTGAACAACCTATTCTTAGCAATACATGCCCTGGATTTTCGTATGTAGTTTTGCCAAATTTAATCTTTTTAGACTTGATCTTTCAATTACGTGGCTTGCTGAACTGCACCAGACATCAGTGACATCATTAGCTCCCACACCTTGTTAGGAACTGATTTATGTCGTTTATCTTTAAATTGTAGCGTGTCTTTTCCTTTAAATTTCATTCAAACAGCACCAGTAGCTAGGGAATAGGAAGGGCTTAAATGAGATCAGCAAAAAGGGTGTGGAATATGTAAATAATCCCGGTGACTGCTGGTCGTGATTATACCGGGCATATATTTTATAGATTTTGGCAACATCCGGATGTACAAAATATTGCTAATTAGTAACTATGACTTGGAGACTCTCTATTTCAGAGGAACGGGGTCAATAGGATCCATGAGAAAAGTGATCCTATCTTTAAAGTAACTTGAATCTGAGGGTGAGGTGCCAGGCAACATTCCCAACTCATACTTACCTGGCAGGGGAGATACCATGATCACGAAGGTGGTTTTCCCAGGGCGAGGCTTATCCATTGCACTCCGGATGTGCTGACCCCTGCGATTTCCCCAAATGTGGGAAACTCGACTGCATAATTTGTGGTAGTGGGGGACTGCGTTCGCGCTTTCCCCTGGTGTATGTTGTATAAAGAAAAGAGTTTTTGTGGTACATTGAGTGAAAGCACTTTTACCTTTTTCTGGTGTTTTTTTATTTTTAAGTGATTAAGTACTTATGAGTGTCTTTTCCACAGTTGGCCGTCTTTTTTTGGTGTTAGCAGTAGCTACTTCTAATGAGATATTATTTTGCATATTTATGATATCAAGAAAGCTAGTCGGTTATACATTACCACTAAATGTTGTTTAGAGTATGTAAATGGGATCTTGGTGGACATTGTGCATACATTTGTCATTGCACTGTAGGTGTACCAACCACCGTGATTTCCTCCAATATGGAAAACTGGAGTGCATGATTTTTGGTAGAGGGGGACTGAGTTTGCACTCCACTGATAACCTTCTACTTTGAAAAGACGATTTGCTTTTAGTTCATCAGTATGGCTTTCTATAATCATTCTATTATCTATGATAGTATAACGATGTGTTATGACCATTATTCCTTGTGTGGCTGTTCACTTGGTACCAGTTGTTTAGCCAAATGTAGTGTACTCTTGTGCCCACCACTGGAGGGCTCACTTTGCGCCACCTTAAGCTATCTGCGTCTGTTTTTGCACTTGATTGTTCCCTAGGTATATACTGTAAAAGAATAGGAAGAAGAGATTTCAGGGAAAGTTTGAGCACCTAGAAATGCACATAGGGCAGAGTTTGATAGAGGTGGTAAATAATATAAGGGACTGTCTTCACTTTGTTGATTAAGAGTGTGAAAGACATTACTTTGAAGAGGGCTGGGTGTTTATTATTTACCTCTTATACTTAACTGAGTAGTTAACAATTTCAGAGGGGTTTCTTTTCAGGTATGTCTCGAGCTGTATCCTTAGATTTCCCCCAAATGAGGAACTGGGCTATAGTGTAATCTCTGCTAGTGAAAGTATTTCATGTTTTCTCCTTACCTTGGTTTTTATCCCCTAATAATTTTATTAAAGTAATGTTATGCATGTGAAAAGCATCATACAGAAAGATCCAACCTGCATAACACTCCCCTGATCCACCCTTTCTCATCCTGCTCATTCCTTTCCCCAGAGCACTACTTTTTTTTTTTTTTTAAGTAAGCTGTAGGGGGTGCCTGGGTGGCTCAATGGGTTAAGCCGCTGCCTTCAGCTCAGGTCTTGAACTCAGGGTCCTGGGATTGAGCCCCATCGGGCTCTCTGCTCATCAGGGAGCCTGCTTCCTCTTCTCTCTCTGCCTGCCTCTGTGCCTACTTGTGATCTTTGTCTGTCAAATAAATAAAATCTTAAAAAAAAAAATAAAATAAAAAGTAAGTTGTAGGCCCAACATGGGTATTGAACTCACAACCCCAGATCAGAAGACTGGCTTGCTCTACCTACTGAGCCAGCGAGGTGACCCCCTGAATACTACTTGTAAAACTTGTTTAGCTGTTTTGTTATGGAACCTAAACTGGATCACTGACAGAAGAACCAAACGGCACTCGGAAATCTCGGAGTATAGGAGATTTATTTGACACTGGCGGGTTCAGAGGAGAGTGATCTCCAGAAGTCTGAACCCTGAGCACGAAGCAGGTAATTTAGATCCTTCTACTTCTGCATATTTTACTCTTGGCGCACGTGGGAAGTGGGACAGGGGAGGACCCCAGATTGGTGCGCGGGAAGCAGGGCAGAGAGAAGAGCCCGGGGCAGGGGCTGGGAACCCTTTGCTGGCTTGGGGGGCCATCATAAGACACAGATTTTGGGGTGCCTGGGTGGCTCAGTGGGTTAAATAAAGCCTCTGCCTTCGGCTCAGGTCATGACCCCAGGACACTGGGATCCAGCCCTACATCCAGGCTCTCTGCTCAACGGGGAGCCTGCTTCCCCCTCTGTCTCTGCCTTTCTCTCTGCCTACTTGTGATCTCTGTCAAATAAGTAAATAAAATTAAATTAAAAAAGAAAAGAAAAAAATTTTTTAAAAAGACACAGATTTTCCTTATCAATTTCATCATACTTGCCTCAATAAATAATGTTTGTGCTCGGGTTTATACTGAGGATTTGGCTGATATTCTCTACCCCAGTACCTTCCTTTCTCTATCCTTTTATTACATTTATGGAACAATTTTCTGTTCTTCACTCAGTTCCCTTGGTTATTTTATTTGAAGATTTACTTATTTATTTATTTGAGAGAGAGAGCATTTGCATTTGCACACGTATGGGGGGAGGAGCAGAGGGAGAAAAACTCAGACTCCCTACTGAACACAGGGCTCCAACCCATGACCCTAAGCCAAGGTTATGACCTGAGACAAAACAGGATTGAACCACCCAGGTGCCCCCCCTTGATAATTTTAAATCACATTTCTTTATTACTTGTTAGCTCTTCAGTTGGAAGGATAAGGATATTAGCAAGGCTTTGGGGCTTTGAAAGAAAATGTTGGGATTTTGCTCCTTACATCTATTGTTGTAGACTGTAGAGTGATAGAAGAAAATACAGGAAGAAATGGGAGTGGTAGAAAATGTGAAGTATTTGCCACTTGTAAGTCGTATTTTATTCTCTTATTCATTCTTTTATTCTTTTATTTATTCAGGTATAATTGACGTACAATATTAGATAAGTTTCAGGTGTACAACAGTAATTGGACATTTGTATACATGTGAAAAAGTCACCACAATAAATCAAGTTACCATCTGTGACCTTACAAAGTTAATATAATACTAACATTCCCGTATAATATAGATTCCCCATACTGTACATTACATCCCCCTGTCTTATTTATTTTATACTGGAAGTTTGTGCTTCTTAATCTCCTTCATCCATTACATCCCTTGCCTACCTCCCCTCTGACAACCAACCATCAGTCTGTTCTATTGGTGAATCTAAGTTTTGTTTTGTTGCAGATTCTACATATAAGTGAAATCATGTGGAATTTGTCTTTCTTTGACCTAAAAATTTCATTTTCTAAGTGTTTGTTTGCTGGTACATAGAAATACAATTGAGCTTTGGGGCGCCTGGGTGGCTCAGTGGTTAAGCAGCTGCCTTTGGCTCCAGTCATGATCCCAGGGTCCTGGAATCAAGCCCCATATTGGTCTCCTTGCTCAACAGAGAGCCTGCTTCTCCCTCTCCCCGGCAAGTGCGCTTTCTCTCAAATAAATAAATAAATAAAATCTTTAATTAAAAAAAAAGAAATCTAGTTGATTTTTATGTATTAATCTTGTATCCTGTGACTTTGCTAAATTCCATTATGGGGTGTAGTAGGATTTGTGGGGGGTGGTAAATGCTTTAGGATTTTCTACATAAACTGTGTCATATGTGAATAAAAACGTTTTTCTTTCTTTCTCTCCAAACTAAGGCTTTTTATTTTCCTTGGCTTAAGCTCTAGCTAAGAACCTCCAGTACACTGTTGGATAAAAGTGGGTAAAGTAGTCATTCTTGATTTGTTCTTTATCTGGAAGGAAGATATTTTTACCATGAAGTATATTAGCTATAGGATTTTCATAGATGTTATTTATGAAACTGATGATAGTATTTCTTAAAAATCATAAATGGGTGCTGAATTTTGTTAACTACTTTTTCTACAACTACTTCTTTATCGGTGGCTATGATCAAGCCGTGCATCAGGCTCTCTGCTCAGCAGAATATTTATGTTTCTCTTATACAAACATTATGCACAAGAAAGCATTGTCATTGAATGTCATTCGTTTTCCTTTAATTTTGTTTTTTCTCGGGGTGCCTGGGTGGCTCGGCCAAAGGCCTCTGCTTTTGGCTTGGGTCGTGATCTCAGGGTCCTAGGATTGAGTGCCACATCAGGCTCTCTGCTCAACAGGGAGCCTGCTCCCCCCGTGCCCCTCTACCCCTGCCTGCTGCTCTGCCTGCTTGTGATCTTTCTTTCTGTCAAATAAATAAATAAAATCTTTAAACTTGTTTTTTGTTTTTTCTCCCTTTATTTTTTTTTTCCTCTCTGTTTAATTTTACCTTTTTTCACTTGGTTACTTTCTGCTCAGTTAGGAATTGCTAATTCTTCCCACACCTTCCAATATCCTATTGTTTTCTACAAAGAAAGTCATACCAGATATTCTTTCTGGTGATCTTTTTACTTTTATTTTTCTCCTATGTAAATCCATCACTTTTTTTTTAAGTTTATTTATTTAAGTAATCTCTACACCCAATATGAAGCTTGAACTCATAACCCCGAGATCAAGACTTGTATGCTGTACCAGTTGAGCCAGCCAGGTGCCTCTATACCCATCACTCTTCCAGCCTACTACTGCAGAGGTAGGATGTGTATGTCATAGTTTAAATGAGAATCAAATTCTGTGTTGGAGTTAAATTTTCCTTCATCATGTCAGATATCACTTTATTGGCTTCTACTCTCCAAAAGTTTTTGAGAAGGCTTTCTGATTCCTGATCTTTTTAATGTGACGTATGTGACTAATCTTTAATTGTCTTGGAAAAGCTGAAGAATCATCTTTGTTTCTTTTATTCTATAATTTCCTAATGACGTGTCTTAGTGTGTCTTATAGTCATTCATTTTATGGAGTGCTTGACAAGGGCTCTTTCTTTTTTTTTTTTTTTAATTTAAAAAAAATTTTAAATAAACATATAATGTATTATTAGCCCCAGGGATACAGGTCTGTGAATCGCCAGGTTTACACACTTTACAGCACTTACCATAGCACATACCCTCCCCAATGTCCAAAACCCCACCACCCTCTCCCTACCCCCTTCCCCCTGGCCCCCCTCAGTTTGTTTTGTGACATTAAAAGTCTCTTATGGTTTGTCTCCCTCCCAATCCCATCTTGTTTCATTTATTTTTTTTTAAGATTTTATTTATTTATTTGACAGACAGAAATCACAAGTAGACAGAGAGAGAGAGGAGGAAGCAGGCTTCCTGCTGAGCAGAGAGCCCGATGCGGGGCTCGATCCCAGGACCCTGAGATCATGACCTGAGCTGAAGGCAGAGGCTTTAACCCACTGAGCCACCCAGGCGCCCCTGTTTCATTTATTCTTTACCTACCTCCCAAACCCCCCACATTGCATCTCCACTTCCTCATATCAGGGAGATCATATGATAGCTGTCTTTTTCTGACTGACTGACTTCGCTAAGCATAATACCCTCTAGTTCCATCCACGTCGTTGCAAATGGCAAGATTTCATTTCTTTTGATGGCTGCATAGTATTCCATTGTATATATATACCACATCTTCTTTATCCACTCATCTGTTGATGAACATCTAGGTTCTTTCCATAGTTTGGCTATTCTGGACATTGCTTCTGTAAACATTCAGGTGCACGTGCCCGACAAGGGCTCTTTCAACCAGCAAACTTTCATGCTGAGAAATTCTCTTGTATTATTTCATTGGTGATTTCTCCTCCTTGGTTTTTAATTTTCTGAGACTTTCCGTATTTGTAAATTTAGAACCCCTACCATGGTCAATTTAAAAAAAATCTTTTGTTTTCCTTCTATTCATATTTTTTGCTCAATGCATATATTCAGTTTTTTAGTTTTAGAATCATATATTTTTTCTTATTTTCTTATTTCTTTTTTAATTTTTTTCTTATTTTTTATTTTTTAAGTTTTTTTCTTATTTTCCATTTGTGTAGCTTCTTATACTTATTTTTCAGATGCAAGGTCTTTTAGCTCTCGGAAGATTTTAATGATAGTGTTTATTTTTGTTTTTAGTTTTCTTCCTGTTATATAATCGTTTTCCTCCAAGTTGTCTTTTCGTTGGTTGGTTTAGCCACTAGCTTTCATTTTGGAGGTTTTTGTCGGACATCTGGTCATCCTTGGTAGTTCAGTGTTCCTTGATTATTTATAGGTATTCAATATGCCATCTCTGCCTATCACCCAGAATTTACTGTAGTGAGAAACTGAAGCAACCTATGTGTCCAGCAACAGGGCAATGATTATATAAATAATGGGCCGTTCATAAAGTGGACTGTCATGCAGAATTTTTAAATTATATTAACAAGTGGATTGGAAGCTCTGAGGGCCAAGGTGAGGTGTTCAACGTTTGTTTGCCTGCAGAATAATCTGCATAGTAGTCTTTCTGAAAGCCCGTGCCTGACATCTTTGGGACTTTGTTTTATGGTGATCATATTCTTCAGAGGAAACTTCTAGTATCCTAGAGTAAAGGCTTGGTTGCCACGGTCCTGGAAACCAAATGGAATATGAGAAGGAGGTCTCAGCATTCAGCCTATGTAATGTATATGTACATTTTCTTTTCAGTAAATGTTTTAAGTTTTCATCTGAACTTTTCCAGAGAGCTCCAGGGATGCAGAATTTAAAATTTAAAAAGTATTTTTAAAATACTTTTAAAAACGTTTCCTATGGCCAGAGACGCCTTTTTTTTTTTTTAAAGATTTTATTTATTTATTTATTTGACAGAGAGAGAGAAATCACAAGTAGGTAGAGAGGCAGGTGGGCGGGGGGCGGGGGAGAGCTGGCTCCCTGCTGAGCCAAGAGCCCAATGCGGGCCTCCATCCCAGGTCCCCTAGATCATGACCTGAGCCAAAGGCAGAGCCTCAACCAACTGAGCTACCCAGGTGCCCCTTCCTATATATTTTTAATGAGAGAATAAATTAGTTGGTAAAATAATATATGCGATAATTTTATGTTGTGTTGTTTTGACTATTTTCAAAGAAACAGGAAAAAACCCTGCTGTAGAGGCCCACAGTCTAGTGGGTGAGGTAACTAAATGCCAGGCAGAGAGAAAAGTAAGGCAGCAATATAGGCTGCAATGTAGACTGCTCTCAAGGAAAGCACTCCATCCTTGTGGGGTAGGTGTAATTAGCAGACCATGGGTAGGGAGGGGTAAGAGACAAAGTCTGGGTCCTGAGCTGGGTGGAGGTCTGTTTGAATAGTTCTTCCCCATTCTGTAGAAACTGAGGAAGAGATTCAGAGGCTAGAAGCTTATCTAGAGTCGAGCAGTGTGTTCACTGAATGGCAGTCAAGATCATGGATTCCAAAACCCTTGCTCTGCAATACACCGTGCTAACATGTAGCCAGGACAGTTTCTCCTGGACACCCTTTTTCCTCTATCTCCTGGAATAGGAGGGAATGGTGCCGAGCGGGTGTGGAGCATTAGTATCTCTGGAGAGACTGAAGCTAAGCTGGCCCGCGGTTAAAAGCTCACTTTGCTGAAGAGTACTTCACACAGGGAGATCTGAAGACCTTCGGCTGCCCCAAAAGTTGAGAGGGATGGATTTCTTTCAGGAAAATTAGGTTTGGGCAAGTGGGAGGAGGAACTAGTCTGCAAAGCCAGCCGCAAGGGGTCGCAGCTGCCAGCTCTGCCCTGCCGAACACGCGTGACGTTATGCCGGGAGGTGGAGTATGTAGATTCAAGACTCAGCGCCTTTTGAAACTGTGTTTTTCTGGAAAGCTGTGCATGATTATCTGCTGTTCCCAATACCAAGATACATAGCACGAAAATCTGGTGTTGAGTGTCCCTGTTTGTAGATAAAGGCCAGTTAGAGTTGTTTCAGGAGTGACCCCAACCTTTGAGTGGTGTGCACAGCACCGGGTATTGCTGTGGCCGCTATCAACTCATACTTACCTGGCAGGGGAGATACCATGATCACGAAGGTGGTTTTCCCAGGGCGAGGCTTATCCATTGCACTCCGGATGTGCTGACCCCTGCGATTTCCCCAAATGTGGGAAACTCGACTGCATAATTTGTGGTAGTGGGGGACTGCGTTCGCGCTCTCCCCTGTATGACTGTTTCTAAAAATAGGTTTTGCGTTTTGTATTTTGGAACGAAGTTCTATTTAACAAGGTCTGAGGAAGGGGCACATGGGTGGCTCTGTAGATTAAGCCTCTGCCTTCAGCTCGGGTCCTAGGATCAAGTCCCACAGAGGAACCTGCTTCCCCCTCTCTCTCTGCCTACTTTTCTGCCTACTTCTGATCTGTGTCAAATAAATAAAATACTTTATTTTAAAAAAAGAAAGGGGTCAGAGGAAGGAGTGCGTTTCCCGTGGAGTTGAACGCGAGGTGTGGGATTCCGTCTGATTCCGCCTTGAGGCTCCATCATTATGACCTGATCTGAAGGTAGTTGTTAAGCTAACTAAGCCACCTTGGTACCCACCAAGTAGCTTTTTCCTCTCTTGCGGAGGATTGATTACCTGATTACCTGTTTTTTAAGTGGGTTGATAAAAGTATAAATGGTCTTTCACTCTTTTTATTGGAAGTTGAGATAAGGAAACTTTATTATACTGTCTGCTATCATTTTTTTTTTTTCTTATCACTTTAAACGTTAGTACTCGGTTTATGTTTTGTCAGCCAGGAAGGCCTTGTTTTGTTAATTTCGGTAAATTCACCTGCTCCATCTTCTGGAATGACTGGTTTTTCTTCACTAGTCAGAGATTGCATTATTTCAACATTGAACTTTCTCTTGTGAAGCTACCTGGTGTCCAAGCAAACCACCACTGAATTCAAGATTGATTTAAACAATTAGGTACTGAAGACAAGGTGCCTAAAGAAAGCACTTTTTTTTTTTTTTTTAAAGATTTTATTTTATTTATTTGACAGAGAGAGATCACAGTAGACAGAGGCAGGCAGAGAGAGAGAGAGAGAGGGAAGCAGGCTCCCCACTGAGCAGAGAGCCCGATGCGGGACTCGATCTCAGGATCCTGAGATCATGACCTGAGCCGAAGGCAGCGGCTTAACCCACTGAGCCACCCAGGCGTCCCAAGAAAGCACTTTTAAAATCAAAGAAAAAAGGTGAATTTTTTGCCAGATGAAAATGTCATAGGGGCGCATGGGTGGCTCATTTGGTGAAGGGTCTGCTTTTGGCTCAGGTCATGATCCCAGGGTCCTGGGATGGAGCCCAGAGTCCAGGAAGTCTGCTTCTCCATGCTCGTCCTCTCTCTCACATGCACACGCGCTCTCTCAAAATCTTAAAATGTCATATAGGGTGCTTGGCTGGCTCAGCAGCAGGGTATGCAACTCTTGATCTCAGGTTCATGAGTTCAGAGCTCCATGTTGGAATTAGAGTTTACTTTTTTAAAGTCACATATAGAGGCGCCTGGTTGGCTCAGTGGGTTAAAGCCTCTGCCTTTGGCGTGGGTCAGGATCCTAGGGTCCTGGGATCGAGCCCCGCATAGGGCTCTCTGCTTGGCCGGGAGCCTGCTTCCTCATCTATCTCTGCCTGCCTCTCTGCCTACTTGTGATCTCTGTCTGTCAAATAAATAAATAAAATCTTAAAAAAAAAAAGTCATATATAGGAGTGCCTGGGTGGCTCAGTGGGTTAAGCCTCTGCCTTCTGCTCAGGTCATGATCCCAGGGTCAAGAGACGAGCCCCACATGGGGCTCTCTGCTCAGCGGAAAACCTGCTTTCCCCTCTATTTGCTTCTCTGCCTACTTGTGATCTCTCTGTGTCAAATAAATAAAGTCTTTAAAAATAAATAACTTAAAAATAGGTATCATGTCACCTCTACCCCCCCCACAATAATTTAAGGTACTTCTTAAGATGACTGTAAAATAACAGGGAAAAACTACTAAAAATTACCCCAAGAAGGATGCCTGGCAGGCTCAGTTGGTAGAGCATTCGACTCTTGATCTCGGGTTCATGAGTTTGAGCTGCATGCTGCCATAGAGTTTACTTAAAAACATTTTTTTTAAATTGAATAAATAAAAATAACCCCAAGAAATCATCAATTACTTACAAAGATATATTGACAAGGCTTTTCATATATATGAACAGTGGCAGTAAACTAGAAACAACAGAATATTGATTGTACAGTTATCTGTGACTCAATGTATATAGCAAAAGGAGTGGAAAACATAAAGCAGCATGTGAAGTATCATCCTATTAAAATTTTTATTCATATTGAAATTACCATATTTAATATGAAAGTGTTAATAGTGGTAATTTTATAGCAGGATTTGGGTTTAATGTTTTAAAAATACTTTTCTGTCTTTTCCGAATTATCTGTAAGGGACATTTATCACTATTGTAATAATTTAAAATACCCTCAAAATTTTTACTTTTTTTTTTCCCCCAAGATTGTATTTTTTGAGAGAGATAGGGAGAGAGAGAAAAAGCAGAGCAGAGGGGAAGAGGGAGAAGAAGAAGCAGACTCTCCGCTGAGCAGGGAGCCAAACAGGCAACTCAGTCCCGGGATCCTGGGATCACAACCAGAGCCCCGGGCAGACAGTTAACTGACTGAGCCTGCTTCTCCCTCTCCCAGTCCCCTTGCTTGCATTCCCTCTCTAGCTGTGTCTCTCTCTGTCAAATAAATTTTTAAAATCTTAAAAAAAAAAAAAAAATCACATGTTCTGGGTGCCTGGCTGGCTCAGTTGGTAGAGCATGAAACTGTGATGTCGGGGTTGTGAGTTCAAGCCCCATGTTGTGCTCAGAGATAACTTTTGAAAAATTGTATGTACTGGGGCACCTGGGTGGCTCAGTGGGTTAAAGCCTCTGCCTTCAGCTCAGGTCAGGATCCCAGCATCCCGGGATAGAGCCCCACATCCGGCTCTTTGCTCCTCACGGAGCCTGCTTCCTCCTCTCTCTCTGCCTGCCTATCTACCTACTTGTGATCTCTGTCTGTCAAATAAATAAAATCTTAAAAAAAAAATCATATGTACTAAAAGGGAAATATCACTGAAGGGTATCAGAATATGCCACCCCAAAACATGCCACTTTGGCATAAAGATTCCTTTGAGCCAAGAGCACTAGAAAAACAGCAGATATAAGGGTAGGTCCTAATCTACCCTTTCCTTCCTGAGATTAGGAGATAAAATTCCCATGTAAAAGATGCCCTCCCTATACCAAAGGAAAAGAAATGTTCCCAGAGAAGGGAAGTCAAACCCGAGAGAATTTTGTACACACCTTGATAAAAAGAATTCATGTTTATGTAACCCCCCCATGTTACTTTTCCACAATTGCCTCAAAATTTAAAAAAAAGCGGGGTGGTGGGGGAGAAAACACTATTGTCTCTCTTTGTTCAACCTAATATGAAAGCATTTAGTTTTGCCATCTCTTTGGGTTTTCATTTCTTTTTAAGAGCTTCTGCGTTAGGTAAATTTAAAACTGTAAATTTATGTTAAAATTTTTATGCTTTTACCTGTTAAACTGTCGATACCAGTTAAATTCCCATGCCCAGCCGGAGATGCTAACAGAGCAGAGGTAAAGTTTTGCCTCTACAGGATCAAAGCCTTTGATACACAGTTTCTGTAAACACCGTTCTTTTGCCTAGGGCACCTATCCAGAAAGGGCAGAAAAGGCGGGGGTGGGAGGTGGGAGACACAAAACAACAACAACAAAACTCTGTTTCTGTTGTCTAAAAGGAAGGGAGGGCCACTCGGTTTGTTACCAAATCCAGGTCCGATGCTGCTTCCCTTTGCGCGGAAAACTTCAAACTCAAATCTTGGGGAAGCCGGCTTTGACTTCCCAACTACACCAGGCACCTGTCATGGAGCATGGCTTGGTGGGGGTGAGGGACTTGAGGCTGCATTTCACCTGCTTTCTCTTATTCCATCCTCACAGAAACCTTGGGAGGTAGTCAGGCGGTATTACTGCTTTACAACTTAGGGAAATAGAGGCTGAGGGTATGACCCAGAGAGGAACAGTGATTCAGACCAGCGTAATTTATTTGGTGTTGCCCTCCGCGGACCGCAGGCCACCGCCTTCCAAACTGCCCTGCCCTGCAGCGCAGATTTCAGACCGGTAACAAATACGCGCCGGAACTTTTACGTACGCCCGAGAAGGTAGAGAATTTTAAAACCTCCCAGCCACAACTGTCGGTGACTGTCTCTTAAATTGTTGCAAAGCCTAATAACCAGAACGAATTTATCCGTTTCTCCAACAAGCAAAGTGACGTCAGAGTGACAAGGGACAAGAGGCGGGCATATGGAGATGAAGAGCGCGGTGACTGCGTGTTCGAGCTTATTCTTCACGGGGCAGAATTTCCACTACATATCCACTGGTGTACGTTGGTCATGTCCTGTGAATAACCTTGCAGTTTGGAACCGAAGGTCTAAAGAACTTGGAATGTAATTGACCATAACTGTTTGGTGTGTTGCAGACCAGGGTGGAGAGTCAGGCACCGCCTTCAATTCATACTTACCTGGCAGGGGAGATACCATGATCACGAAGGTGGTTTTCCCAGGGCGAGGCTCATTCATTGCACTCCGGATGTGCTGACCCCTGCGATTTCCCCAAATGTGGGAAACTCGACTGCATAATTTGTGGTAGTGGGGGACTGCGTTCGCGCTTTCCCCTGGTGAATGTTTCTTAAAAACAGTGTAGCTTTGTGTGTGACGACGTTGGGTTTGAGAGTTGGTGTAGGATATTTATGCTAGTTACATGTTTCGTTTTTGGTTTTTTTTGCCTGCGCTTTTGGCTTTTTTTTGTTTGTTTGTTTGTTTGTTTGTTTGTAGGCTTTAAAGCTAAGTTTCTCAGAAAAGAAAAAATTCTTTCTGCAAGTATTGATTGTGAATCTTGGTAACATTTTAAGGTCCACTATTCTTTAGAGACCGGTCTTTTAGGATAAGTTGGGGTATTTTTTGTTTGTTTTAAGGATTTTATTTACTTGATGGTAAGAGACAGCGGAAAGCTGCAACACGGAAGCAGGCTTCCTGCCAGGCTGGGACCCCCATGTTGGGCTTGATCCCAGGATCCTGGGATCATGAGCCGAGCGGAAGGCAGGTGGTCAACGACTGAGCCACCCTGGTGCCCCCACTTAGGATAAGTTCTGATAGCTACCAGGGGAAAAAAAGAAAGATTAGAAATACTAAGGGAGTGAGCGTTAGTGTGTAAATAATGAGCACAATTCACGCTTCAGTCCTCAAGGGATGTGTGTATTCTGGAGCTTTAGAAAAAAATAATCCTATGCCACTGAAGTGGGTCTCAAGGTTTTATCTGAACTTTTTTCCCCCCAAGATTTAATTTGAGAGAGAGCGTGCACAAGCGGGGCGGGGGACGGGGGGGATGAGGTAAAAGCAGACACCCCACTGAGCAGGGAGCCTACATGGGGCTTGATCCCAGGACCCTAAGATCAGGACCTGAGCTAAATAAAGGCAGACACTTAACCTGCTGAGCCACCCAGGTGCCCCATTATTTGAACTTTCCATACCAAGAATATTGTTATGTATTTGTGCAATGTAAATAAAAATAAAGAGATCAGGAACCATTAAGATAGCTATTATTAAGGGAAAAAACAGGGGCGCCTAAGTGGTACAGTGGGTTGAGGGTCCACTCTTGGTTTCACCTCGGGTCATGATCTCAAGTCATGGGATCTAACCTTGAGATTCTCTCTCCCTCTCCCTCTGCCCCTTCTGCCAGTTCTCTCTCTCTCACACAAATAAATAAATAAATCTCTTAAAAAAAAAAAAAGGAAAAGGAAAAGCAGGAAATAACAACTGTTGGTGAGGATCTGGAAAAACTGGAACCCTTGTACACTAGTGGTGAGAATGCAAACGGTTTAGCCAGTATAGAAAAGAGTATAGCAGTTCCTCAAAAAATTAAACATAGAATTACCAAGTGAGGGATGCATGGGTGGCTCAGTCGGTTAAGCATCCAAATCTTGGTTTCGGCTCAGATCATGATCTCAGGGTTGTGAGATCAAGCCCCACATTAGGCTCTGCACTGGGCTTGGGAGTGTGCAAGAAGAATTATCATGTGATCCACTAATCCTTTTTGGGTATATACCCAAAAGAATTGAAAACAGGGATTTGAAAAGATACTGTACCCTAAAATGTCCATAGCAGTGTTATTTATAATAGTCAGAGGTAGAATCAACCCAGGTGTCATTGATGGATAAACAGATAAGCAAAACGTGGTATATACATACAGTGGAATATTATTCATCCTTATAAAGGAGAGAAACTCTGACACGAGCTTCCTGGCTGTTGAAGACCCACCAAATGTGTTAGCCTTCTTGGCTTTTTCTTGCTCTTCACTTTTTTCAAACCCTCTGTGTCTCTCCATGTAATACTTAGTTATGACCGATATGCATGTTTGTTGATTCATGTGGATGGGACTTCCCTCTCTTATCCCCTGTCTGTGGAGCACCAACATAGTACCTCACGTCTGCCTGGCTATATACCAGCATTGTGATTGCAGGGATCCAATTTTAGGCGTCTTACATAGTACCTGTCGCGTTTGAGGACACATGGCGGGTATTCTACAAACACTTGATTGTATGATAGTCAGGTATGTATGCCACATGTGGAAAGTTAAAATTTCTCTGCATGGATTTTACTGTGCATACCAACAGCTAACAACTACACAGGGCTTGGTGCCAGGCACAGTTCTAAACACTTTACACATACTAGCTCATTGAAGTCTCTCAGCAGCCCTCTGGTTATTATTATCTCCAGTTTTATGTATGAAGAAATTGAGGCCTATCAAGGTTAAATAATTTCTCCAAGGTCACAGTTAAGGAGGTGACAGGGCCAAGACTAGAGTCTGAACTGTGAACCTAACCCACTACATTATCCTCTCTACAGCCCCACATAGTGACTGCATTTATGTACTAACCTTTCAAAGTTAATAGGCTCCTAGTTTTCTTAATGATAAACATATTTCTAATTTTACTTCCCAGTAGCCACCACTTTTTAGTCCTAGGAATTAGTGCTAAATATATTCAGTTTTTCAATTTACCAGTAATATTGAGAATAAACATTAATCTTGTAGAGTTTTGGGTGCCTGGGGGGCTCAGTTGGTAAAGTGTCTGCTTGGTTCGGGTCATGGTCTCAGGGTCCTGGGATCAAGTCCCTCATTGGGCTCCCTGCTCAGCAGGGAGTCTGTTTCTCCCTCTCCCTCTGCCTTTCTGCCCCAGTCATGCTCTCTCTCTCAAACAAATAAATAAAATCTTTTTTTAAAAGATTTTATTTATTTATTTGACAGAGATCACAAGTAGGCAGAGAGGCAGGCTCCCTGCCGAGCAGAGAGCCCAATGTGGGGCTCAATCCTAGGACCCTGGGATCATGACCTGAGCCAAAGGCAGAGGCTTTAACCCACTGAGCCACCGAGGTGCCCCAATAAATAAAATCTTTTTTAAAAATCTTGTAGTTTCAGTAACTGTTCCCCTAATCATGTTCATTATAAATGAAAGTAGACAAGAAGGGAAATGAATGTAAAAGAATCTAGGTTGCTTCATTGCATTTCTGTACTTGATCTTAGCCAGAAGGCCTGACTGAGTTAAAATAAGCATGTTGTTTTCTTTTGAAACAGGATGTCTCGGGCTGTTCATCTTCCAGTTCCCTGTCCCGTTCAGCTTGGTTCCTTAAGAAATGACTCCTTGGAAGCTCAACTTCATGAATATGTCAAACAAGGGAACTATATGAAAGTGAAGAAGATTCTTAAGAAAGGTAAGCACTGTGTTAAAATTGCAGATGCAACTTGATTCACATTTCTGAATAGTTTCGGAAGGAAAATCAGGTACTTGATAAAGCTATGAGTTCTTGGGGAAATTGAAAGTTAAATTTGAGATGAAATTTTCCCTATAAGGGCAGTTACATTGCTCAGTAGAGGTCTTAAATTGTTGTTTGGAGACTGTTTTGTTTTGTGCTAGGGAACCATAAGGTCTTCCAACTGTTAGACTCCAGATTTCTCCTCAGGCCCCAGACATCCACTTTTAATTCTGCCTAATTCCCTTTTCTCCTTTAATCAGTTTTCTGAAGCCTGTGGTAGAGTGACTAGAGCAGCTTTCATAGCTCTCCCCTTCTTTGCTCCTCCCAGGAACTTGGTGCTTTAGTTTCCAGGGTTTTTTTTATAGCAAATGTAGCTCAGGCAATCTCCAAAAGAACAAACACTAAACCATACATGGACAAAACCTCTGCTGGTGTTTGGCCCTTGATCTACAGATTCAGACCTGTTTTCGTTTTGTTGTTGTTGTTTGAGTGACCAGAAGTCCTGCTGAATTCCCTGTCTCCCTTCTTAGTATAAAGAGAGGTTTATGAAACTTCTCTCCGCTGTTTGTGAAACAGGGTGACCTAATTTCACTGAAGTGTTTCTCCATTTACTTCATAAGCACTCCTGAGGACTTCCAGAAAGGTAACTCCAATTTTTGCAGGATCCAACTATCCCACAAAATAATTCATTCAGAAAGTTCTCAAATGTTTCCATGTATCCCCCCTAGAGTCTATGAATGAAGTAGCTGATAGTGAGGTCAGTAATTTATTTGAAAGGTCCTGTTGGTTTTTTTCCCCTCAAAATTTTGCATTTTATTCCTTAACACATTCATGTGCATGTTAATATGAAAATAGATGTTCAGAGGGTGCCTGGGTGGCTCAATCAGTTAAGCATCTGCCTTTGGGCCCAGTCGTGATCCCAGGGTCCTGGGATTGAGCCCTACATTGGGTTCCCTGCTCAGCGGGGAGTCTGCTTCTCCCTCTTCCTCTCCCTCTGTGTATGTGTAAGCTTTCTCTCTTTCAGACAACAAATAAACAAACAAAAATAGATGTTCAGCTTAGGTATGCTGTGACTTCTATTGTCTTGTATCCACACTCTCCATTGTGAAAAGCAGAGTATTAGAATATTTATATCTTAGACATCTGAACATTCTGCATCTTCAAATTCTTGCCATTAAGCTACAGCAGGTGATGGGGTTGACATGTGTAACTGGATATGAAGCAGGATTTCAACTGTGTCTGGGAATTTCATCTAAAGCTTCCGAGTGGAGAGCAAGGGGTGACAAGGTGAAAAGTTCCCCGACAGTCTAAACCAGAGCTTCTTAGGAGATGGCCAAAATGGTCCTGGGACCTTTAACTCCATCATCCACCTCAGGCCTATCTAGGAGAAGGCAATGGGGTAGTGGTGGGAGTGTCAGTGGAAACGATTCTCTAAAAGACATTTCACAGGAATAGAAAGCTGTGGCTTTTCCCCTCCTTCCCAGCTTCAAACCAAATAAGAGGTCCTTCAGGTGAACGTCATGGAGAGAATTGTAGAACTTGCAAGCAGGATAGTTGGGAGTCTGTGTCTCAGCCTGCTGAACAGTAGGAATGTCAGCCCTTGCCAGCTGCCACCAAGGTGGTGTGAAGAGAACCTGGCATGTTACCTGGAATTTAAAGGTCAGGAGGACCGCCATCTGCCTCCTTCCTAATAGCAACTCTTGATGACTGGGTAAACATGAGAGACCAGCAGTTGGATTAGCTACACACTTCCACCACTTAGTGGGGTAAGTAGACTCTATAGAGGGTAGCTGAATCATCTAAAGGACTTCACACTATGAAGGCAGGAAGAATCCCAACAGAGGCTGGAGAAACAGCAAGAAGTCAGCAGGAAAGGGCACTGGCCACATTAGGGTACTGTGAAGTGGAGTGGAGTTACCTGAAGGGTCCACTAACCCCTCCCACGGAAGAGCAGGCACTAGGAAGAGGCCGAAAGCTACAAAGAGGATCAGCTATGTTTGAAGGCCTTGACCCTTGTCATCTTATTGGTCTTCCCCCTCCAGCTCTAGAGTTGCCAGAAACAGCCTCGAAATCAGAGGAGTGGAAGAGCAAGGAAGAGGTTTTGATTTCAACAGGACTGGACAATTTATTACCTGAAATGAGACTGTGCTTGAAGGCCTCAGAGTGACTTAAAGACTATGGAATCTGCCTGAGATACCTCTCCGGAGAGGGAAAAGGAGATCCAACCAAAAGAGCATACTTGACTTGAGGGCAGTAAAGGGGGGAAAAAATGTTTCCTGATTGTATCCTACTTAGTTCAGTTATATAGATTATATGAGTTCTAAAACCCAAAATATGAGTTCCTGAGTTCTAGAAACCTCAACCCAGATTTTATTCATTTTTAATTACATGTATATTAATTGACCCGTGAGGTTAGAACACCAAGCTCAGGGGCACATGGGTGGCTCAGTTGGTTAGGCATCTGCCTTTGGCTCAGATCATGATCCAGGGTCCTAGGATTGAGCCCTGTGTCATGCTCCCTGCCTAGCAGGAGGCCTGCTTCTCCCTCTAACTGCTCCTCCGCCTGCTTGTGCACGCGCTCTCTCTCAAATAAATAAATAAAATCTTAAAGAAAAAAAGAAAAAGAACAACACCAAGGACAGATGTGTGGCCTATGCCTTCCAGGAGTATAACCCAGTACAAGCAGCAGACAAAAGTAATTAAAGTACTGAGAAGTACAGGAGGCAAAGAAGTACCTACATCTCAGCCTCCTTGTCTGGGGAGTACTCAAGGGAAAAGTCTTACAGGAAGCTATATTTAGGCCAGGACCTTAACAAAGAAAAAGAGTTGAGTTGGGGGTGCCTGGCTGGCTCAGTCAGTGAAGCATGTGATTCTTGATTTCAGGTTGTGAGTTCAAACCTCACATTGGGTGTAGAGAGTACTTAAAAAATAAAATCTTTAAAAAAACTGAATGTGCTGGAGTGATCCACATGCAGTTGGAGAGTGTGCTCTTAAGAGGTCATCATATGGCATGGATGGTGAGGGGTTCCTAGAAACGCTGGAGGAATGGACAATGGAAAAGTGTTAGATATGGAAGGGTCCAGACCAGAGACAAGCTCTTGGATGAAAGTGATTGGAAGGCACTTTATAACTTCAATATATAAGAAAATGGGGATACGTCTCAGACCTGGGCAGATTGCCCAAACACTGTCCCTTTCTGACAGAATTTAAGTACAGAGCATCTGACTGTCTCTGAGGAGATTGTGTTAGAAGTGGTTAGATGAGATGAATCTCATGCTTTTTAGTCATGTACTATGAAGCCCTGAAAAATGTGGTTGGTTCAGAAAACCACATGTCTAGATGGCACTGTGCTTCCTGGCATCCTAGAAGATGTGGGGGAGAAGTATTTTTACAAGTTTAATGATAAAAATTACACACTTCATATATAAGGTACATGTGTTCTTTGAGGAGAAACTGGGATTAACTTTTGCCACAGATAAACAGGTAGACTGCTTCTGAGGTTTACAAGCCAGAAAGGTGAAACATTCAGGACTGAACTTTAAGTGATAATGTATTTAGTGCTTTATTAGAGAAATTAATTTGATTGGAGACTAGACCTCCTGAGGAAGACCACTTTGTCTTACGAGAAAGAATCCGGATTTGATTTGGTACCAGACATACCTAGGTTTGTCCAGCTGTATGACCTTATAGCCTGCATCTGTAAGAACGAGGAAGTAATGACACCCTTCTTCAGTTGTTTAGAGGATGAAATGAAACAACGGATCAAAATGTTATCAAGTAGGTATTCAATAAATCGTCGTGGTTATGATTATTATGTGGTATTAGAAGTGTACACCAGTTCTTACCTCTCTCTTTGCCTCCTCCTTCCGCCTCTCTCTCAAGGCAAAGGGAACTGGTCTTTTCAAGTCAGCGGACTTTTGTAGCAAGCGAGAGACAGTCCGATGCTGACCTGTGGCGTCAACATTTTTTTAGCCTACAGTGGGGCAGTGCCACCCGACCGAGACCCAGGTCGTGCCGGGCGTCGTGGGCGGGGCAATACTGATCCCTCCGGGTTGGAGTCAGAGGCATACAGCGTGTGATTGGCTGCTAGGAAGCCGCATGCTAATTAGATTTGTTACTGATTTAAGTGTTGCTGGAAGATTTACAGGCGAAAAAATGGTGTTTTAAACTTTGCTATTTGACCGAATTGTCATGAAATATAAAATAAGATGCGTGAGTTGGCAGATGAGTTGACAAAAATATCACCATGCGTATAAAGTGTGCGGATGCCTCTGACTTACCGAGGCCGTGTGTTTGAAAGTAAGACTATACTTTCAGGGATCATTTCTATAGTTTGTTACTAGAGGAGTTTCTCTGAATGTGTGGGGTACACATAAACCACGAGGAGGAGACATAGTACCCTTTTCTGAGCGTGAAGGTGACTTTGGGTGTTGTTTCGTTTGCAATTGCCCTTTGTTATTGATGATCGTTCTGCCTTTCTTTTTGGGAAGGTGAGAGGGAAAGGGTACCGTCTGAGTGGTTTGTTTCCATTTCTTTATGTATAAAGGTAGTGGTTTTGCATCTTTGTTGTTTTCAGCTGACTATTTTTTAGGTGTTTTTACACATATTTTTTTGGTGATTATCGGCTGGTAGTTCAGTTGTAGTTTTTTTTTTTTAAGTTTCATTTATTTATTTCACAGACGGATAAAGAGAGAAAGCGGTGGGTAGAGTGGCAGAGAGATAGGGAGACTTGCTGCTCATTGACCAGAGCGTCCATGCGGGGCACGGTCTCAGGACCCTATGGTCAAGATCTGAGCGGAAGGCAGCCGTCCAACTAACTGAGTCATCCAGGTACCTCTATTTTTTTTTTTTTTTGGAAGAGATTTTGTCAAAGAGAGAGGCAGGCTCCCTGCTGGACAAGGAGACCGATGCGTCGTCCCAGGACGCTCCTATCATGACAGGAGCTGAAGGCAGTAGCTTAACCCACTGAGCCTTGCAAGAGTCCCGGTTTAAGTTTTTTTCCTTTTTCTTTCTTTCTTTCTTTTTTTTCTTTTTTTTCTTTTTTTTTTTTTTTTTACAGACTTTATTTATTTGACAGAGCAAGATCACAAGCAGGCAGGGAGGCAGGCAGAGAGAGGAGGGGGGAAGCAGGCTCCCTGCTGAGCAGAGAGCCCATGTGGGGCTGGATCCCAGGACCCTGGGATCATGACCTGAGCCAATGCAGAGGCTTATTTAACCCACTGAGCCACCCAGGCATCCCCCGGTTTAAGTTTCTTTAAAGAATTTCCTTCTTTATAAAGGAAGTTAGCAGGTACTGAGTTCTCAAGCATTGTTTTTCTGAGTTTTAGCGGTATTTGTTTCTGGTCGTGTGTGGGAATGTTTTATGTGTGGAAATTTGTTTTTCAAGATGGGGTTTTTGTCCTTTTGAAGTTTGCTTTTAGAGAGAGTGAGAGCGCTAGAGGAAGGAGACAATCTTAGTTAATTATTTAGGCTCCAGGCCCAGAGTGATGGAGTTCTAGTAAGTCAACCCCAGCCGGAAACAAGAGCCCCACGATTATTCGCTGAGCCACCCAGGTGTTTCTATTAATTGTATTTTATATATAAATTGTTTCTCTCCGGCTTTGCTGCAGTCATGTCTTTCTAGAACTTTCTTTAGTTAGATATTGGACCTCCTAAATTAATCCTTGGAGTTCTCCCTTTTTTTTTTTTTTTTTTTAATTTCTCATCAGTTTGTATTATTGGTCGGGGCTATTTACTTTTTATTGTGAAATTTTCTATTGAATTTTAATTTTTGGTTGTGAATATATAAATTTTTAAGTTTTTTGTAAAAGTTTTGCTGTAATTGACATAAACATTATATTAGTTGTACAACATGATTCCATGTTTGTATGTATTGCAAAATGATAACCACAATGTCTAGTTAACATGTCACTGTACGTATAGAATTTTTTGTCTGTGTGATGATCCTAAAGCACGTTTAAGATATACTCTTAGTGACTTTCAAATATTCAAATAGTGCAGTATTATTAACTATACTGGTTTGTACAGGGACGCATGGTTTGGCTTAGTTGGTGAAGCGTTTGCCTTCCCCTCAGGTTCTGTCCGGGATCAAGTCCCACCTCAGGCTCCCCGCCCAGTGGGGAGTCTGCTTGAAACTAAGCAAGCCCCTTGCGGGAACAGGTGGGAGTCTTTTTATACCCTGCCTGAGGCTTCTCTTTTTGTTTTGTTTTTTCTTTTTTGTTTTTGTTTCCTGAAAAAACTCTAATGCTCTTACTGGGGAGTACATGCGTGGTCATTTAAGGGCCCGTTATCAGTATTTTCCAGTGCTTAGAGCCTATGAAGTTATGTGGTTCATAAATCATTCACTGGCACACCAGGCATTTCACCCTTTAGTTCTGGGCCTGCTTGTAGTGGGTAATCCCACTATTTACTTCATCTGTGTTTTGAACAAGATATCCCTGAAACCACAGTTTTGTTTTGTTTTTTAAGATTTTATTTATTCATTTGACAGTCAGATCACAAGTAGGCAGAGAAGCAGGCAGAGAGAGGAGTAAGCAGGCTCCCTGCTGAGCAGAGAGCCCGATGTGAGGCTCCATCCCAGGACCCTAGGATCACAACCTGAGCCGAAGGCAGAGGCTTTAACCCACTGAGCCACCCAGGCGCCCCGTGAAACCACAGGTTTAATAATATATATATTTTATACACACACACACACACACACACACACATATATATGTAATAAATGTATAGTTTTAACACATGGTTTTTTTTTAGTGAATGTTCAGCTAAAGTTCAGAGTTTACACTAGTTCAGTTTTTTTCATTATTAACCGAAGTTTATAGTGAGGTTTCACTCTTTGTGTGTTAAAGGATTCACTCTTTGTGCTATATAGTTCTGTGGATTTTGACAGATGTATGTTATTTCCACCATTAAGTATCATACAGAATAATTTCACTGCCCTAAAAGTCCTTTATCCTCCTCCTGTTTATCCCTTTATGTGAACCCTGACAGCCACTGATTTTTTTTTTACTGTCTCTATATTTTTGTCTTTTCCAAAATATCATTTAGTTGAAACCAAAGAATGTAGCCTTTCCAGAGTGGCTTCTTTCTTTTAGCAACATGCATTTAAAGTTCCTTTGTGTCATTTGTTGGCTTCATAGCTCATTCATTTTTATTGCTGAATAATATTTTTTTTCTGGATGTGCCACAGTTTATCATCTATTGAAGAACATCTTGGTTGCTTCCAAGTTCTGGCAATTATGAATAAAGTTGGTATAAATATCATGTGCAGTTTTTTTAAAGATTTTATTTATTTGACAGATCACAAGTAGGCAGACAGGCGGGCAGAGGGAGAGAGAGGGGAAAGCAGGCTCTCCGCTGAGCAGAGAGCCTGATGAGGGGCTTGATCCCAGGACCCTGAGATCATGACCTGAGCCGAAGGCTTAACCTTCGTTAAGGGCTTAACCCACTGAACCATCCAGGCGCCCCACCATGTGCACGTTTTTGTGTGGCATAAGTTTTCAACTCCTTTTGAGTAAATACCAAGGAGTGCAAGTGCTGGAATTTATGGTAAGAGTATTTTTAATTTTGTAAGAACTGCCAAACTGTATTCTGAAGTGGCTGTACCATTTTGCATCCCCACCAGCAATGAATGAGACTCCCTGTTATCCACATCTTTACCAGACTCGGTGTTTTGGATTTTTCTTAGTGGGGCATACACACAATACACCTAAGAAACAAATGATGAGGCTACATCTGTAGCTATTTGGAATAGCAAGTTTTCATTCCCCTACAGTTAAACCTGTTACGAACCTGTTAAACAGTGGTGAAGCAAAGCCCCAACGAAAGGTTCTGATCTTAACCCGGCTGCTCTCAACAGTGATTTTCTGAAGCTACAAGCAGAGGCACAGAATAGTTTGCCCAGAGCTTAGTTTGGGGAGGGAACCCATTTTTCTTTGACAGGGTTAAGGAATTTGCCCGAGATGTCACAGCCATTGAGGACTGAACTAGTTCCCCAGAACACAAACCTGACACTAACTTCCCTCCTACTCTGGGATCCAGAGCTCTTAAAGAGATGACATCTAATGTCACTCCCTGGAAATCAGTCGTTACGTGAAGGGGCTTGCTTGCAAAGTTTGTTTGCTGCTTTTTCTGAGGGAGTAGCCACATTAAACCATTACCCCAATAAGCAAAGTGTGTGTGGGTTTCCTTTCCTCAATAGAGGCCTGATCAGGAATTACCTTTTATTTTTTAAAGTGTCCTTTAAATTTTTTTTTTTTTTTTTTTTTTAATTTTCTGACCTGATGGAAATGCTAAGAACTGGTTAGTGTACTGACGCCTTTCAGAGCCTGGCACACAATTTGGGTGTTTGGGGTTATTCCTCTGTTCTTTAAAGTTTTTTGTTTGTTCATTCGTTTGTTTGTTTTTTTTTTTAGTAGGCTCCTTGTCCAGTGTGGAGCCCAGCACAGGGCTTGATCTCAAGACTGTGAGATTAAGACCTGAGCTGAGATCAAGAGTCAGACATCTGAGCCAACCAGGTGCCCCTCTTTAACAGTATTCTAAGCTAAAGTTTCTTCTTCAATATATTTAAAATTCTTCTCTTCCTCTCCTGAAACACAAGTCTTTATTATTCTTCTACTTTTAGTAGTCAATTACTTCCTTGTGACCTCATACAGGTTTGTGTTTACTGAGCACATTCCTAGCCATGTGCAATGCTAAAGGCTGGAGACTCAATGGTTACTGAGTAAGAGTCCCTCCTCTCACCATCTAGAGGTAGAACATAGCGTAGCAAAATCACCCGAAGAAAAAGAAAATCATAACTGCTGCAAGGGTACTAGCTGTGTGGGAATCAGAAAGGAAGACTCCCCAAGATCTAAAGATTTAAAAATTAGTGATGAAAGGGAAAGCTCTTTTTTTTTTTTTTTTTTTTTTTTTAAGATTTTATCTATTTATTTGCTAGAGAGAGACACAGAGAGAGAGAGAGGGAACACAAGCAGGGGGAGTGGGAGAGGGAGAAGCAGGCTTCCCTGCTCAGCGGGGCTGGGCTCAATCCCAGGATCCTGGGATCGTGAGCCGAGCCGAAGGCAGATGCTTAATGACTGAGCCACCCAGGCACCCAAAAAGGGAAAACTCTTATTTTTTTCTTTACTCTCACCATACTTCTGACATCAAATGTGGGTTTTTTCCCCCACACTGAGCAATTCTCCAACACCAGGTGAGTGTCTTACAATTTGATTAAATTCTGATGTTGTCTACCTGGAGATAGTATCAGATCCCACAGTGTAAGTACTTGGGTTTCCCAAGACTGACTCTGCCCAACACCATGGACACCAGACCTAAGTAGTGGGTCTTCAGGTTACACAAAACTTTGTCTGACTTGATTACAAGTCAGAGGTTTCCACAACTCATTCCTTGGGCTTGATAATTAGCTAGAACAGTTCATAGAATTCAGGAAAAGAGTTTACTTATTAGATCACCAGTTTACTGTAAAAGGATACAACTCAGGAACAGCCAGAGGAAGAGAAGCACAGGACAAGGTATGGGGAGGGGGTGTGAAGCTTACATTCCCAGTCCAAGTGTGCCACTCTCCCCAGCACCTTCATGTGTTCACCAACCCAGAAGCTCTCCAAACTAATACTTTAGGAATTTTTCTGGAGGCTTCATCACTTACACATGACAGATCATTACCCCCACATCTAGCTCCTTCCTCCTCCCCAGAGAATGGGGTAGGGCTCAAAGTTTCAAGCTGTTTTTTTTTTTTTTCTTTTCTTTCTTTTTTTTTTTTTAAAGGCAGAGGGGCACAGAGAGAGGGAGAGAGAAAATCTTTTTTTTTTTTTTAAGATTTTATTTATTTATTTGACAGAGATCACAAGTAGGCAGAGAGGCAGGCAGAGAGAGAGAGAGAGAGGAGGAGGAAGCAGGTTCCCTGCTGAGCAGAGAGCCCGATGCGGGGCTCCATCCCAGGACCCTGGGATCATGACCTGAGCTGAAGGCAAAGGCTTTAACCCACTGAGCCACCTTGGTGCCCTGGAAAGAGAGAATCTTAAATAGGCTCCATACCCAGTGCAGAGTCTGGTTTGGGGCTCTATCGCATAACCCTGAGATCATACCCTGAGCTGAAATTATGAGTTGGACATTTAACTTGACTGAGCCACCCAGGCACCCCTCAAATTTCCAAGCTTGGATTTTTCTTTCTGGTAACCAGCTTCCATCGTGAATCCCACCAAGAGTAGTCTAATTAGAACAAAAGATGCTTCTATCACCCAGGAAATATGTCAGGAACCAGGATCAAAGACAAATAATAAAACAGAAGATGCTCCTAACACTGTTATTATTTAGGAAATTACAAAAGTTTTAGTAGCTCTGGTCAGGAGTCAGGTTGAAGACCAAAATACATATTTCCTTTCTTTTTCTTTTTTTTTTTTTAATGTATTTGACAGAGAGAGAGAGTGAGCATGCACAGCAGGGGGAGTGGCAGGCAAAGGGAGAGGGAGAAGCGGGCTCCCCACTGAGCAGGGAGCCCCATGTGGGGTTTGATCCCAGGACCCTGGGACCATGACCTGAACCAAAGGCAGTTGTGCTTAACTGACTGAGTCACCCAGGTGCCCCCAAAATACATATTTCTTATTATATCACAGTATCATAGGTTAACTGGGGAAAGAGGGCAAGGAAGTGTATTTCTAGCAAAGGTAACAACAGGTGGGAAGATCTTTTTTGGTAGAAGCATAACAAATAAGAGACTCCAAGAAAGTGGGTGAGTGTGGGACAGTGAGAACTGGAAATGTGAGCTGAAGCATGAGATTGGAGAGACAAGAGGAGAGCCGAGACATATAGGGCTTTAGAAACCATTGTGAGGTGTTTCACCTTCCCTCTGAGAGCAGTGAGATGCCAGTGAACTATTTTCAGCAGGGTAGAGGAAAGTGTGTGAGGTAACCGTCAAGATCTGAGGTTCTATTATATTTGCAAGCTATCACGTTAGCCTGTCACAGTTTTGTGGATGGTGTCACAGGATACTAGATTCCTGGGTCAGAGATAAAGGACAACTTATTATTCCCAGCAATAGCAGTATTGCTCAGTACAATTTTTGTACTGGAGCCCCAGTTCCCAGAGAGTGATGCAAAGAAGGCCAAGTATGCCTGTATACAACATAGGCTGCATGACAGAAGACAGGCTTTGGAAAGCCAAGAGCATGAAACTGTCTTTTATAATGGGCATACAACCTGCCTGACATTGTCCCCAGAGGGAGAAATATTCTTTATTGTTTTGGCTAGGAAACAAACATGCTCTTTGCTCTGGAGGTAGACACTGTCTCTAGCTCCCAAGTCTGTTCATGATATAGACATCCTGGAGTAGATGCTCCAGAAGAAAAGCTGATGTACAAAAATCTGAGAGACATGGAGAATTGCTTCTCAGAGTTGACATAATTCGATTTAAAGTTTGAAAAGGAGGGCACCTGGTTGGCTCAGTCAGAAGAGCACATGATTTGATCTCAGGGCCATGAGTTTGAGTTTGAGTTCAAGCCCTGCTTTGGGTGTGGAAATTACTTAAAAAAAAAAAAAAAAGTAAAGAAAAAGAAAGACCCCTTCCTTGGGCACCTGGCTAGGTCATTTGGAGGAGCAGGCAAATCTTGATCTAAGGGTCATGAGTTTGAGCCCCATGTAAGGTGTAGAGACTACTTAAATAAATAAAACATTAAAAAAAAAAAAGGATTTGAAAGGGAACCAGGCCACTGCTTGGGAAATGGATTGGAGAAGAGCAATGATGAGTGTAGGTTAAGCTCTGTCCAGCTGAAAGATGATCACTCGGCCAGCCAAAGAGATAGTAGAGGAGAAGATCGGCGGAGGGGTTTGAAAGATATGTGGGAGATAACTTATCAGCCTTATGACAGGTTGGCGTGAAGGAAGGTGTCAGAGCTAACCCTTGTTTTGTGCTCCTGGACCGGTTTGTGGGCAGTGGTACCATCACCAAGGTAGGAAACTGGAAGAGGCCTAGTTTTAGGGAGCAGGCAAGACTAGCTTGGACATGTTGAATTCAAGGTGCTTCTGAGACATTCAATTCAAGATGTCAGTCAACTAGATGTCAGGTAGGCAGATGTGTAGCTCGGATCTGGCCTCCTCATAGAAGTGTTAAGAAAAAATGAATAAGGCAATCTGAGAATATCAGAGTTAGGGGACACCTGGGTGGCTCAGTCAGTTAAGCACCAGCCTTTGGCTCAGGTCAAGATCCCAGGGTCCTGGGATCGAGCCCCACATGGGGCTCCCTGCTTGGCAGGGATTCTGCTTCTCCCTCTCCCTCTGCCTGCTGCTCTTCATACTTGTGCTATCAAATAAATAAATAAAATCTTAAAAAAAGAATATCAGAGCTAGAAGGGACTTTGAAAGCAGGTTAGTTAGTCCAGTTCCTTATTTCAACATTTTATAGTTAAGGATCACGTTCTCCTCCCCTCCCCCAACCTTTACCCCGCTCTCTTTTTGGTGCTCAGAAGTAGGGTGTTTCTGTATGTGTGTATATATCACATGGGTGTAAGTTATGCAGGGTAAGATCTCGGATTCCTTTAGGGAAGCCTTGCTTGTCACTGAGTACCAAGTTGATGACTTGCTCTGTTAGTAATCTTGAGGAAAGGAGTTTTGGTCTCATTTTCTTTTTGATCTGTCACAGAGTTGCTGAGTGCTATTCAGTGGGCAGAATACATGGTGGAAATGGCCAAAAGATCTTCCAGTCAGGACACAGGCTGTATTCATAGCCTTTTCCTCTTCATAGCACCTCTGATTGCTAAGTTGACTCCCATCAATAAGAAGTTCATGCTGGGGAACGCCTGGGTGGCTCAGTCATTGAGGGTCTGCCTTCAGCTCAGGTCATGATCCTGCGGTCCTGGGACTGAGCCCCACATCAGGCTCCCTGCTCTTTGGGAAGCCTGCTTCTTCCTCTCCCACTCCCCCTGCTTGTGTTCCCTCTCTGTCAGATAAATGGATAAAATCTAAATAAGAAAAAGAAAAAAAAAGTTCATCCCCAGTCAACCTTTCTTAAAATTTGTAAGAAGTGCCTAAATTATTTCTCACTGCTCCTCAGACAGTGCACCCCAATTCCCCCTTTTCTTCCTTGGCGACTTCTGCAACCCACCCCCCCCACCCTGTACTTCTATTGCCTACTTCTTTACTTATGGGTTTACTTTAGTCAGGTCAGTTTATTAAGTTTTACCTAGTTCTAGACTTGGGCAAAACACAAAGAACCTCTTTTGTGGGTTACATGGGAGAAGATAAGAACTTACAAGATACAGAAAGGTGGAATGTCAGTGCTTAAGGCAGCAGGAGATAGCCTTGTGGCATGGGTGAGCCACTTAACATTCTAAGTTTCCATTTCCTCAGACTCTTAGAGTTAGTTCTAAGATTAAACGGGGTGATCTATGTAAAGGGTTTAGTATAAAGCCTGGAACATATTAACGTACTAGAGAAATGATAAGGGTTTTTTGGTTTTGTTTCTTTTTTTTTTTATTTGTCTCTTTTTTAATGAACGAGAGAAATCACATTTAAGTCCATTTTTTGGTGGGGGATGGGTGGGTAAAGGTGTGCAACCTGTCAGACTCACCTGGCAAGTTATTTAAACAAATAATAATAAGACTTATTTAGATTGAATTTTATTTATTTTGATACTGAGCAGCACCAAGAAGAAAACTGAAAAAGTTGTGGTCTCTGTTTAGATAGGCCTGATAATATTTAAAATAAAGGTGATACAATTTAAGATTCAAAAATTATAAATAATATGAATATGTACATAATTACCAATTAAAGCAGAACCCCCAACACCCCAAATCCCCAAAGTAAGCACACTACACTTGTTATTTTTTTCCTAATTAAAAAATAAAGGGGGATGCCTGGGTAGCTCAGTCAGTTAAGCATCTGCCTTTGGCTCAGGTCTGATCTCAGGGTCCTGGGATTCAGCCCCTTGTCGGGCTTCCTGCTCAACGAGGAGTCTGCTTTTCTCTCTCCCTCTGCCCCTCCCCACCATTTGTGCTCACTCTCTCTCTCAAATAAATAAATAAAATCTTTAAAAAAATGAAGGGGAAAATTGCTTTTCAAAATAAATTTCCAGTCGATTCCTCGTTAGTATAGTGGTGAGTATCCCCGCCTGTCAAAATAAATTTCCAGATTCCCCCATTTAAGACTGGCTTGGTTTCATGAGCACCCTATGAAGGCACACACACGAGTTGTTTCTTTCCACAATGTCAGCTTTATTCAAGCATAAAGCAAAGTTAAATCACAATTATAAAGCTGTTCAGGATTCCAAACTCAAAGACAGTTCACCATGGGATTAAACTTGGCTGCTTTTTTTTTTTTTTTTTTTTTTTATTTTTTTATTTTATTTTTTTTTTTGACAGAGATCACAAGTAGGAAGAGGGGCAGGCAGGGGGGGGGGGGGGGGAAGCAGGCTTCCTGCTTGAGCATAGAGTCAGATGCAGGCTGGATCCCAGGACCCTGAGATCATGACCTGAGCTAAAGGCAGAGGCTTAACCCACTGAGCCACTCAGGCGCCCCTAAGCTTGGCTTCTTATACAGCACACAGACAGGACAGAATACAAGCCCCACAACACACAAGATACACAGAAGGGTGCAGAAAGTTAACCAACCAAATGCAAAGTCAGTCCATGGGTGTGCAGTAGAGATAAGGCCTCCATCTGGTCCGAGTCAGCGCTGGGCACTTACTGCTTCTGATGTTCAAACAGTGCAAGATCTCTGTTGTGTTTGGAGATCAACCCGGCAGACCTTTGGGGGGCAGTTGCCTTTTTCAAGTGGTCAGACATAGGGGGGTCAGGTCTGAAGAGTCTGACTGTCTCCTGCCAAAATTCTTCCTTGTTAAAGGGATTTAATCAGTTTTGGGTCTCTGCAGACCTCCTCTGGTTCTAGCTGTTATCAGTTCTGGGGTGTCAGCTGAGATTGGTGAAGCAATATTTTCTAGCTGCAGTACCTTAACTGCTTGTGTCATTGCTTGACACAGGCTCCTGCTTGATATGAGCGACTCCATTTTGCTCTCTACACCTGGATACACTGTTTTGAAAACCCAAATCTTGAAAGAAAGAAAAAAGAAAAAGAAAAAAGAAAAAAAATAAGGGGCACCTGGGTGGCTCAGTTGGTTAAGTATCTGCTTTCTGCTTGGGTGGTGATCCCGGGGTTCTGGGATCAAGCTCTGCATCAGGCTCCCAGCTCAGCAGGGAGCCTGCTTCTCCCTCTCCTACTCCCCCTGCTTGTGTTCCCTCTGGCTATGTCTCTATCAAATAAATAAAATCTTGGGGAAAAAAAAGGGGGAGGAGGGAGGGTGGAATGAAGGAGAGAGTGAGAGAAAGGAAGGAAGGAAGGAAAGAAGGAAGGAAAGGAGAAAGAAAAAAAAAGAAAAAAACCTATCCAGGTGAATTATGTGCCTCTCAAGTCCACAGACAAGTTAGTAACCAGGAGCTGGTCTCTAAGTAAAAATGTCAATTTAGGGGCGCCTGGGTGGCTCGGTGGGTTGAGCCTCTGCCTTCAGCTCAGGTCATGATCTCAGGGTCCTGGGATCAAGCCGTTCATTGGGCGCTCTGCTCAGCAGTGAGATTGCTTCCCTTCCTCTTTCTCTGCCTACTTGTGATCTCTCTCTCTCTCTCTCTCTCTCTGTCAAATAAAATCTTCTAAAAAATGTCAAATTAATTTACTATTAGCTTTCCAAATTTATGGTCTTAGAGGTTCCAAAAAAAATCAAAAAAGAAAGAAAAGAAAGAATTCTCACCCGAAGACGGGGAGTGTAATCCGAGATGTAGGACTAATTGGCGCCCCCTAGCGCACCCTTATCTTAAAGTAGTCCGGAAGTGTTTGCGGCAGAAAGACAAGCTTCTGATTGGCTGTCGGTCCGTAATAGGCTAATTAGAAAGTAGAAGACTTAGTTTTCTTTAAGAAAAAAGACTCTTAAGAGTATTCAGAGTGTTTTAAAAGGTGGTGTATAAAAAAATACTTTGAAAATATGTTTATGTGATATTTCTAAAATGGAAGAATGTGGGGGGAAATGTCGCCATCAAAGAGAAGTGTGCGGCTGCCATAGACCTAGCCGAGGCCAAAGGCAGGAAGTTAAGACTATACTTTCAGGGATCATTTCTATAGTTCGTTACTAGAGAAGTTTCTCTGAAATTGTATAGTACCCAGAACCACGAGGAGGAGGTGTAGTATTTCTTCCTGAGCGTGAAGCTGACTGTGGGTGTTGTGGTGTGCAACAGCTCTTAGTCATTGATGATCGTTCTTTCTCTCTCTTGCAGAGGTTAGAAGGAAGGAATGCCGTCTGAGTGGTTCTGGTAGGTTTTCTTGCTGGTAAATAAAAACAGAAACAAAGTCTGGGTTGTTGCCTGGACAAGTAGTTACTTGGAGATAGCTTTGTGCGGTTTTTTTGTTTTTAATTTTTTTTCTTGTAAGGTTATTTTTTGCTTATGTGGCTTTTTGTTTTTGTTTCTGAGAGTAAGGGAAGAATTTACTTTTAGTATTTGGGTGTGGAAAAAGTGGGGGTAGTTTTGTTTACCTATAGTTTTGTTTAGGAGTGGTGGATTGTCTATTGAAAGGAGGGTGGAGGCACTTGGGTGGTTCAGTAGGTCTAGTGTCTTTAACTCAAGTCTTACCCTGTGGGGCTCTTTGCTTAGCTGGGAGTCTACTTGCCGCTCCTCCTGCTTGTTGGGGGTATGCTCTGTCAAGTACATAAGTAAAAACTTAAGAAAAAGAACGGGGGGGGGGGGGATGGCTTTGATCTGCTTTGTGGTTTAAGGTTAGTTACTAACAGCTCTGTGGCAGTTAGATTGGGGCAGGGTTGAGGTGGCAAGTGTAAGGCCTGGTTTGGGCACCTACTGCATTCATCTAGACAGTAGGGAAGGTCGTGATGGTGATGAAGCAAGAGAAGCTGACTAGATTTGAAAGAAATTTAATATTGGCAGCATTTGCGGGATTGATTCAGTTTGAGTGAGGGATAATTGTCAGTTTTCATGGCTTGAGCAAATGGTTCCTTATGTTAAAATGGGGAGAATGGAGGAGTTAAGATGGGGAGAATGGAGGAGTAACTGAATTAGGTAGGGCAATGTGGTGGGAAGTGATGGTAGAATTAAGTTTAGGGCACATTTAGGAGAAATTTCTGACCTTTAACAGACAGAAATCCCAAAGCAGACTGAGAAGGGGGAGCCAAACAGGTACGATGGAAACCAGATGAATATGCTTGAGCAAAGCCAAGGAAAGAAAGTGGGATAGAGAAATGTGTAGAAAGCATATGAGAGATTAAGATACAGCTAGAAAGGTATCCATGGCATTTAGTGGTAACCTTATTGGTCTTGTGGTAGTTAGAGAAACTGGTTTGGGATGGGGTGATCAATGAAGGGTTGTGAAGGCTTGCCACTGGGTGGAAAGAGCTCCCAGAAGATCAAGCTGTGATGGAAAGTATAGAGATGGGTATGCATTGGAGGGGGGAGGAGATGTAGGATGTGGGTTGTAGATAGGGACATGGGAGAATTAAAGATGGGGAACATGGGGCACTTGGGTGGCTCAGTCCATTGAGCATCTGCCTTAGGCTCAGGTCGTGATCCTAGAGTCCTGGGATAGAGCCCTTCGTTGGACTCCCTGCTTAGTGGGGAGTCTGATTCTCCCTCCCCACCCCCCATGCACTCTCTCTCCTCTCTCAAATAAATAAATATTAAAAAAAGAAAATAAAGGTGGGAGAACAAGTCTGAGAGCAGATGGAAGGACTGGATAGAGCAGGAGAAACAGATTTAGGAGAGAGTTGTTTCCAGGGTCAGGACTTTTGAGTTGGCCAGAGTTGATGTGGAGTACAAAGGTAGGCAGTTCGTCTGTGTAATGAGACCATAGTGAGGGTTTTTCAAATGATAGCTTCTAGTTCTGTGCCCAGTGTGAGGCAAAATCTTTGCTGAGGGAGGCTGGTGAGGAAGGGTAGGAGAGATGAGAAGAAAGAAGGAATGAGGGGTGCTGGGCTGACTGGGTCAATAGAGCATGCAACCTTCGATCTCAGGGTTGTGAATTCGAGCCCACGTTGGGTGTAGAGATTACTTAAACCTAAAAGAAATAGAAAGAAAAGAATGAAAAGAAAGAAGGAAAGAAAGGGGGAAAAAAAGGAAAAGAAAAAGAAAAAACGTCGTATCTCCTGAGAGTGCTGAGAGTGTGCCTCCTTTCCTTCCCTGCTGTTAAAACTTTGAGATTGCTTCCTGGTCTCAGAAGTACCTTCCCAGATCACAGTTAATTTCTCTTTCTTCCACTCTAGCTATGTACCATGTATTTCCTACTTGATTTTCTCCTTTGGGATCTACAGTGGCCAAGCTTTCACTTTAGTTCTTGGTCATCTTTAAAGGTTGAGGGCTGTGAGGTAAGTGTATGCTCTAGAGTTGACACCTTGGTCTGCTATTTACTAGCTGTGAGTTCTGGTGAAATTTCTTTTTTTTTTTTTTTCCTTTTTTCAAGATTTTATTTATTTTTTTTGACACAGAGATCACAAGTAGGCAGAGAGTCAGGCAGAGAGATGGGGGAAGCAGGCTCCCTGCTGAGCAGAGAGCTGGATGCAGGGCTTGATCCCAGGATCCTGAGATCATGACCTGAGCCTAAGGCAGATGCTTAACCCACTGAGCCACCCAGGCGCCCCCTGGAGAAATTTCTTAAGTCTGTTCCTCTAACGCAGGTAGCATGTAGTAATAATAGCATCAACACATGGGATTGTTGTAAGTGTCCAATTAAATAAAGCAAGTATAGTGGTTGACTGCTTCCTTCCCTCATTCTGAAAAAGTCCTTCCCTTGAATGAGAAATCCCTGTCTCTTCCACAGTCTTGCCTATTAGCAACTCGATCCACCAGGTTTTTTTTTTCCAGGCACAAACCAACTTTGAAACCTCTTTCCCTCACCCGCCCTCACCAAGTCCATCAGTCTATCCTATTGACTTGTCTTCCAGAATGGCCCAAGTTTCTCCTTTCTTGCTAAGAAGGCCACTTGCTTTGCAGTGGCCTCAAAACTGGTCTTCACAGCTATAAACCTGTTGGTGGCTTCCCTTCACACTTAAAATCCAGACTCCCCTGACCTCAACCTTGCCTAGAAAACCCTCAGATATCTGGCCCCTGCCTGCACCTCACCTCTCCCTCATACCCTGATACTCATACCCTGAACAGCTCTCTAGCTGTTTTCAAGTTGCTGGAATATACCACTTTGTTCCCTTCTTTGAATCTTTGCATTAATTGTTTTCTCTGTGTAAATGTAACCTCCAAAGAGGGCCTTCTTTGACCACCCAAATCTAAAGTAGACACCAATCTCTCTCAGTTTCAGCATTTAAAATCCTTGGCATGCCTCATTATCTAACATTGTCTTGGGTGTTTGTTGCTGTCGTCTCTCTCCCTCACTAGAATGTAAACTCAGAGTGAGAGTAGGAACCTTTACTCACCTCCATACCTCTGTATGCTCAGTACCTGAAATAGTATTTTAGTACATAACAAAGCGGGATAAAGGTGAAGGTGACTTACCAGCTCTGCTATTTAACAGCTGTGTGACTTTTGGCAATTTACGTAATCTGTGTCTTAGTTTCTCCATCCATAAAACTAGGACGACTAACAACTGTGTTTATCTAATATGTAAGGCACTTAGAATGATGCCTGGTACCTGGAAAGCCCTCACTACGTAGTAGTTAGTAGTGTTAAGAGTTGGCACTCAAGTTGTAGCAGGCACATAAGGGGTGCAGGAATACCTGGCTCTGGGGTTCCCAAAGGCAGAGAAACAAGTGGTGGTAGAATAAGAAAGGAATTTATTTCAGTGAAGTCACCATTGGGAAGACAGCAAACTAGTGTCTAAGACTAGTGTCTATGATCTCCAAAATGCCCAAAATACTTCCAGGTTTATATAAAGAAAATGGAAGGCAAAGGTGGGTGGTGGGTACATCCAGATGGCCAGTGAAGGTTAAAAGGATCACTGTCCTGGCGTCAATCCCGGGTGGGTCTTGTTGGCTCAGGGCAATCATGGTTGCTTGAGGGAGTAGTTTTGGTTCCCAACACGTTATGTTTTTTTTCTGCAGGGTCTTTTGCCTGAGTTAAGAGATAAATTGGAACAAAAACCTTATTTGGAAAGTTTGAGGTCATGGGCACCTGGGCTGGCTCAGTCAGTAGAGCTGATGATTCTTCATCTCTGGGTTGTAAGTTTGAGCCCTACATTGGATGGGGAGATTACTTAAAAGTAAAATCTTAAAAAAAAAAAAAAAGTTTGAGGTAAAATGGAGGCAGGCAAAGTCCTCTTTCAAAGTAATAATGTCAGCTCCACCAAACTAATTTTATTTTAGAAACTCAAAAGGTGAGGTAACTGGCTGGTTCAGTCAGTAGAGCAACTCTTAATCTCAGGGTTGCCAGTTTCAAGCCCCATGTTGGGCACTGAACTTACTCAAAAAATGCATACTTACATACATACTCAAAAAGTGTGAACAGGTAGTGTAGAAAACTGCACTACCCCAAAACCCCAAAGGCTTTGTTTTTCAGCATTGGTTCTCAGCCACCAGGTTCCCCTTCCTGCCACAGTCATGGTGCCCTGTCTGTAATTGACCAGCGTTAGAAAGTCAAGCTCTTAGGACTGCGATTTCATGCAACTGCAATTGTTCACTGATCTCTTGAATCACCTTGCTTCTTCTTCTTCTTCTTTTTAATCTTTTTTAATTTTTTTATAAACATATAATGTATTTTTATCCCCAGGGGTACAGGTCTGTGAATCGCCAGAATCACCTTGCTTCCTACTAGTAAAGGCCTGTCATTTCCTTTTGCTTTCAGGGGTGAGGCTGCTTTACTAGATCTGTGGAGGGAATGCCTCCCGGGCTTTAAAGAGGCGCTGTTGGGGCACCTGGGTGGCTCATTGGGTTAAAGCCTCTGCCTTTGGCTCAGGTCATGATCTCAGGGTCCTGGGATTGAGCACCATGCGGGGTCTCCACTTGCAGGAAACCTGCTTCCTCCTCTCTCTGCCTGCCTCTCTGCCTACTTGTGATCTCTGTCTGTCAAATAAATAAAATCTTTTTTAAAATAAATAAATAAATAAAGAGGCGGGCTGTGGCTGGCTGTCATTCAGTATTATGTTAATTAAGCATGGCCCTTAATTTTTAAAAGATTTTATTTATTTATCACTCTCTCTATCTGAGAGAGAGAGAGCGTGCACACACACTAGAGAGAGCACTAGTGTGTGAGTAGGGGAGAGGGACAGAGGGAGAAGCAGACTCCCCGCTGCGCTGGGAGCTGCCATGCTGGACTCAATCCTGGGACTACCAGGATACCCCTGCTTGTACTCTCTATCTCTGTCAAATATTTTTTTTTTTTTTAAAGATGAGAGAGCAAGCACGGGAGAACACAAGCAGGCAGAGCGGCAGGCAGAGGCAGAGAGAGAAGCAGGCGGGACTCAATCCCAGGACTCTGGGATCATGACCTGAGCCGAAGGCAGCGGCTTAACCAACTGAGCCACGCAGGCGTCCTGGAAGTCTTCTTTTTTTAAAAAGAGTTGTTTGCGTAATCACTTGAGCCCCAGGCACCACAGAGTCATTATTATTATTTTTTTTTTTTACTGTTGAGTGAATGAAGAAGACAGGGAGGGATAAGAATTAAAGATGTATTCCTACTGACAGTATTTCCATTCCTTTTCCATCTTTATTTTTACATACTCCAACAAATGCCCAGATGAATCTGAGTATAATCACATACCCAGTTAAATAATTTGGTCATTTCCAGGTAAAACCATTTACACCCAAACTCGGCACCATTGTCCACAGCTCCAGGGTTCTCTTGCTGACAGGTCCTATGGTACAGAGCTGAATGCTTTGGTGTAGCACCTCCACTGTTAACATCTGTGAAAGAGGGACCCAGGAGTTTCTGCAGTTTTGAGAGATGAGAAGGGTAATCACAGTTCTGGAAGCTGAAAGTCTCGGGCTCAAAGGCTGAAAAATCTTTCCTTTAAAAAGCAGACATCTGGGGTGCCTGGGTGGCTCAGTAAGTTAAGCGTCTGCCTTCAGCTCGGGTCATGATTCCCAGGGTCCTGGGATCGAGTCCACTCTCTGCTCAGTTGGAAGCCTCCTTCTCCCTTTCCCACTCTTCCTGCTTGTGTTCTCTCTCTCCCTGTGTCTCTCTGTCAAGTAAATAAAATCATAAATAAATAAACAAGAGACATTTGACAGGGGCTGCAAAAAGTTGGCAAATCTAATTCTACATGTGAGTGAAATCATATGGTATTTGTCTTTTTCTGACTAACTTATTTAGCTTAACATTATGCTCTCTAGTACCATCCATGTTGTTGCAAATGGCAATATTTCGTTTTTTAAAAAGATTTTATTTATTTTATTTATTTGACAGAGATAACAAGTAGGCAGTGAGGTAGGCGGGGGGGCCGGGAAGCAGGCTCCCCACTGAGCAGAGATCCTGATGCTGGGCTCGATCCCAGGACCCTGAGATCATGACCTGAGCTGAAGGCAGAGGCTTTACCCACTGAGCCACCCAGGATCCCCTATTTCATTCCTTTTTATAGGTGAATAATATTCCTTTATATATGTATACTACCTCTTCTTTATCCATTCATGAATCAGTGGGTGCTTGGAATGCTTCCATGTCTTGGCTAATGTAGATAAGGCTGCTATAAACATTGGAGTACATATATCCCTTTGAATCAGTGTTTTTGTATTCTTTGGGTAGATAACCAGGAGTGCGATTGCTGGATTGTAGGGTAGTTCCATTTTTAACTTTTTTTCTTTTAAGATTTTATTTATTTTTTGGCAGAGAGAGAGAGAGAGAGAGCGAGAGAGGGAATACAGCAGGGCAAGTGGGAGGGGGAGAAGCGGGCTTCCTGCAGAGCAGGGATCCCAATGCAGGGCTCTATCCCAGGACCCAGGGATCATAACCTGAGCCAAAGGTATATGCTTAATGGACTGAGCCACCCAGGTGTCCCCATTTTTAACTTTTTTTTTTTTTTAAGATTTTACGTATTTGTTCATGAGAGGCAGAGGAAGAAACAGGCTCCCTACTGAGCAGGGAGCCTGACACAGAACTGAATCCCAGGTCCCCAGAATCATGACCTAAGCTGAAGGCAGATGCTTAATCATCTGAGACACCCAGGCATCCTTTTTTTTTTTTTTTTTAACTTTTTGAAGAACCTCCATACTGTTTTCTTAAGTGTCTGTGCCAGTTTGCATTAACACCAACAGTGCAGGAGGGTCCTTTTTCTTCAAATCTTCACCAATGCCTGTTGTTTCTTTCATTGTTGATTTTAGCATTCTGAGGTAGGAGGTGAAATCTCATTGTAGTTTTGATTTGCATTTCCCTGATGGTGAGTGATGATGGTGAACATTTTTTCGTGTGCCTGTTGGCCACCTGGATGTCTGGAGAAATGTGTATTCATGTCTACTGCCGATTTCTTTTCTTTTTCTTTTTTTTATAAAGATTTTACTTATTTATTTGACAGACAGAGATCACAAGTGGGCAGAGAGGCAGGCAGAGAGAGAGGGGGAAGCAGGCTCCCCGCCAAGCAGAGAGCCCGACATGGGGCTCCATCCCAGGACTCTGAGATCATGACCTGAGCCGAAGGCAGAGGCTTTAACCCACTGAGCCACCCAGGCGCCCCTACTGCAGATTTCTTAATTGGATTATTTGTTCTTTGGATGTTGAGCTGTTTACGTTCTTGATATCTTTTGGATACTGACCCTTTATCAGATATGTCATTTGCAAATATCTTCTCCCATTCTATAGGTTGCCTTTTAGTTTTATTGATTGTTCCCTTCACCATGCAAAAGTTTTATTACTTTAATGAAATTAGTTTATTTTTGCTTTTGTTTCCCTTGCCTCAGGAGACATATCTAGAAAAAAGTTGCTATAGCTGATGTCAAAGAGTTTGCTGCCTGTGATCTCTTCTAGGGTTTTTATTGTTTCAGGTCTCACTTTTAGATTGGTAATCCATTTTGAATATATTTTTGTTATGGTTTAAGAAAGTAATACTTGGGTGCCTGGGTGGCTCAGTCAGTTAAGTGTCTGACTGTTGGTTTTGGCTCAGGTCATGATCTCGGGGTCATGAGATCGAGCCCTGTGTTGGGTTCTATGCTCGGTGTAGAGTCTGCTTAAGATTCTCGGGGCGCCTGGGTGGCTCAGTGGGTTAAAGCCTCTGCCTTCGGCTCAGGTCATGATCCTGGGGTCCTGGGATCGAGCCCCGCATCAGGCTCTCTGCTTGGTGGGAAGCCTGCTTCCTCCTCTCCCTCTCTCTGCCTGCCTCTCTGCCTGCTTGTGATCTCTGTCAAGTAAATAAATAAAAATCTTTAAAAAAAAAAAAAAGATTCTCTCTCTCCCTCTTCCTCTGTCTGTCCCCCTGCCACATTGTTCTAGCTTGTGCACCCTCTCTCTCTCAAAAAAAAAAAAAAAAAAGTGGTCTAGTTTTTTTTCTTTTGCATGTTGCTATCTGGTTTCCCCAATACCATTTGTTGAAGAGACTGTCCTTTTCTCATTGGATATCCTTTCCCGCTTTGATGAAGGTTAATGTACTGTATAGTTATGGGTTTATTTCTGGGTTTTCAATTCTGTTCTATTGATCTATGTGACTATTTTTGTGCCAGTACCATACTGTTTTGACTAGCTAGTAAACAATAAATGGGTCAGCTAGGACATAAAAGAAGAAATAAAAAAGTATATGGAAACAAATGAAAATGAAACCACAGAAGTCCAAAACATTTGGGATGCTGCAAAAGTGGTTCTAAGAGTGAAGCTGATAACAATACAGGCCTATCTCAAGAAGCAAGAAAAATCTCAAATGAATAACGTAACCTTACACCTAAAGGAGCTAGAAAAAGAAGGAACAAAACCTAAAACCAGCAGACGGAAGGAAATAATATAGAGTAGAAATAAGTGATAAAGAAACTAAAAAAATAATGAAAGAGCAATGAAACCAGGAACTTATTTATTTATTTGTCAGAGAGAGAGAGCTAGTGAGCACAAGCAGAGGGAGTAGCAAGCAGAGGGAGAAGCAGGCTCCCTGCTGAGCAAGGAGCCTGATGTGGGACATGATCCTGGGATCGTGACCTGAGCCAAAGGCAGTTGCCCAACTGACTGAGCCACCCAAGTGTCCCCAGGAGCTGGTTTTTCGAGGAAAAACAAATTGATAAAATGGATAAACCTCTTGCCCAACTTTATAAGAAAGAAAGAGAACTCAAATAACGTCACAAATGAGAGAAGAGATAACAACACCACAGAAATACAGACAACTATAAGAGAACATAATTACGAAAAACTATATGCCAACAAATTGGACAACCTCTAAGAAAGGATAAATTCCTAGAAACATATAAACTACTAAAACTGAAACAGGAAGAAATAGAAAATTTGAACAGACTGATAACCAGCAAAGAAATTGAATCAGTAATCAAAAAAACTCCCAATACCAGGTGCCTGGGTAGATTGGCTCAGTCGTTAAGTGGCTGCCTTCAGCTTAGGTCATGATCCCAGTGTCATGGGATCAGAGCTCCTTGCTCAGTGGGAAGCCTGCTTCTCCCTCTTCCACTTCCCCGCTTGTGTTCCCTCTCTTGCTGTGTGTCTCTCTATCAAATAAATAAATGAAATCTTTAAAAAACAAACAGACAAACAACTCCAAACAGTGGTGGTTGGCTGGCTGGCTCAGTCAGTAGAGTGTGAGACTCCTGATTTTGGAGTTGTGAGTTTAAACCCCATGTTGGGTGTAGAGATTACTTAAAAGTAAAATCTTTATTTTTAAGAAAAGATTTTATTTATTTGTGAGAGAGAGAGCACGCATGCATAAGCTGGGGGAGAAGCAGGCTCCCCTCCCCACTGAGCAGGGAGCCCGATGTGGAGCTGAATCCCAGGACTCTGGGATCATGACCTGAGACGAAGGCAGACGCTTAACCGACTGAGCCACGCAGGTGCCACTACATAATGGGTTTTTAATATTCAAAGTGGGATTTCTGGCTCCAGCTTTTCATAGGTATTGCCCCATTGCTTTCCAAAAGCATTGTAACACTTGACATTCCTAATAGCATTTAGGAAAGTGTCTTTTCCCACCTCTTCTCAAATTCTGAATGTTTTCTCATTTTTTATTTTCTTCAAGCTTCGAATTTATCTTTTTTATCCCATTATTCAACTCAAGGCACCATTTTATGTTGGTTTATTGACTACTGCAGAGTAAGGTGAAATATCCATCCTTCCTATACACACATTATTTATTCTCTTATTCCCTTTACACCCCATCATTCCGCTTTCTCCCAAAGCTATCTAGGTTTCCTGCTCTCATAAATTAATACTTTATCTCCCCTTTTTGTTTAATGCTGTGAAAGCATTGTTTAGTGAGGAAAGCTTGCAATTTTGAGCAACAAGGGTGAGGAATTAAGATGAGAGGGAGATGTATGCTGTAGTGTAGAGACTTTGGAGCCAGATTGTTGTGTGATCTCTGGCAAATTGCCCACCCACTCTACATGTCGGGTTTTTTTGTCCATAAGACTGTGATAATAGTACCTTCCTCCTTTCGTACGGTACTATTGTGAGGATTGCATTAGGATGGTGCCTGGCACACATCCTTGTTAATATCAGGTCTTGCTTCCTGGGAGGACCAGAGATTAGGTGACTGACCCATCTGGAGGCTCCAGACTAAAAAGGGTTGTCATTAGGACTTCAACACTCAAACCTAAGTGTTTTGACCTTTTTAGTCCAGTCTTTGTAACATGTCAAAGTTGCCTTTGGTCACTTCTTGGGGGACTTATTTTGGTCACCTTTATATCAGTCACAACGTGACTACAGTGGGCTGGCCTGAAATAAATATTTGTTGAATGAGTGAATTAGTGAATAAATGTTTTCTACTAGGAAATTACCAAAAGGCTGTTATGTAAATTGTGGGGACAGTGGTTTTCTACCTATTTTTCTCTACAGCCATTTGTATCTTCTCAAGAATTGTTGGTCTGCCTCTCTAAGTGCCTCCCTAAGCCTTTGGAGGCCATGGTTGATTTAATTTCTTACTTCATGAGCTCCAGGAATTAACCAGTCTGCTTCCCTAAACTGTAGTTTCTTCCTATCAAGTAGTATGAATAATCTATGATTTTATAAATTATGCAGCTTCAGGTATATGGAAGCAGGCAGAAGACAGGAGACTCTTGGGTCACAGAATTGAGTGATAGTTTTGGTTTTTTTTTTTTTAAGGTTTTATTTATTTGACAGACAGATCATAAGTAGGCAGAGGAAGGCAGAGAGAGAGAGGGAAGCAGGCTCCCTGCTGAGCAGAGAGCCTGATGCGGGGCTCCATCCCAGGACCCCATGATCACCACCTGAGCCGAAGGCAGAGGTTTAACCCATTGAGCCACCCAGCCGCCCCCAGAATTGAGTGATAGTTTATTACTCATAACAACAACAGTAGTTAGACTTTTAGTTTTTTTGGTGCTGGTTGCTCAAGCCCTAATTCCCACAGAGCCGTGCAAAGAGCTATATAACATTGCACATGTGGTGGGTTGCTGTATGCAGAAGCACCCTGGGCTTATTTTCCATTATGGACAGTGTACCCTTTGCTCCAAAAGAAACTGTTATCTTTATTATACTGGACAGTGAGCATGCCTGCCTTTGGTCTAAAAGAAGATACTGTATTTTCCAAAGTCTGGTATATAAACATCTTCAAAAAATAGTGTAGAACACAGAGCAGTTAGTGCCTTGCTTTCCTGATTTGGAGACATAGGAGCCATCTGTGGAGAATTGTCTTCCCACATTGTTCTTTGCTGCTCTCCTCTATCTACTCTTAGGCTAGCTAGGTCAAGTCAGTTTACCTGGTACTGAAGAGAGAGAAATTTGGCAGTTCTGCCCTGAAGGTTAGGGGACACAGCCTGGGAGGGAAGAAGACATGCCACACATACTTGTAACATAGTGAGACCTGAGCAGTAAGAAATGTGAACCCCACTAGCACTGCTCTCAGCAGGAACACTGATCCTTTTTTTTTTTTTAAGATTTTATTTATTTATTTCACATACACACACACACACATACACATCACAGGTAGGCAGAGACCAGGCAGAGAGAGAGGGGGAAGCAGGTTCTCCACCGAGAGCTGGATGTGGGGCCCAATCCCAGGAATTCATGACCTGAGCTGAAGGCAGAGGCCCAACCCACTGAGCCAGGTGCCCCAAGAACACTGACCCTTCATACTAGATTTCTCCAGTCTGATGCTGTTGACTGATCCTCCTTTTTGAAACTCTTATCTCCCTTGTCACTGTGACCCACTTGTTCAGGTTTTTCTCTTACCTCTTTTGGTTTCCTTTTCTCCCTACTTTTTGGCTTTGTCCTTTCAACTTGCCCCTTAAAATATTAGTGGACTCCAGGACTCCATCCTCAACTGTCTATTTAGGTAAAATGTTTTGTGACTTTAAAATGACAGATTACAATGTTAAGGACCCTAGTCTTGCCCAGTTCTCTACACTGGACACCTTTGCTTAGATTCATTCTTTTAGTACCAGGTGTTTGGAATATTTTGAGTATACAAGGTCATTTCATAGTCTCTGCCCTTCCCAGACATAGTCTCACGCAAAGAGCAGGCATTAATCAAATAATCTCACAGAAAGAGCTGGGGCACCTGGGTGGCTCAGTGGGTTAAAGGCTCTGCCTTCGGCTTGGGTCACGGTCCCAGGGTCCTGGGATGGAGCCCCACATTGGACTCTCTGCTCAGGGAGTCTGCTTCCTCCTCTCTCTGCCTGCCTCTCTGCCTACTTGTGATCTCTGTCTGTCAAATAAATAAATAAAATCTTAAAAAAAAAAATCTCGCAGAGAAGATGTTGGATCTGATTAAGGAGGTCAGGGAACTGTTCCCTGAGACAATGACACTTGGACAGATGTCTTAATGATGAACTGCAGTTAAGCTGGGGAAGGGATTGGGAGAGAACTCCTGTCTGAGGGAAGAGTTTTTTGCAAAGACTCTGTGGCAGAAGGGAATATGGTAAGCAAAAAGGCTGAAGTTCAGTATGACTGAAGTGAAAGGGAATCTGGTGCAAAATAAGGCTGGAGACCTGGTGTGTGGTCCAGACCACTGATGGCCTGGTAAGCTATGTGGAGCTTTGTCTTTAGACCAAGAGCTGGGAGCTCCTGAATCTTTTTTTTTTTTTTTTTTAAGATTTTATTTATTTATTTGAGAGAGAGAGAGTATGAGAGGGGGGAGAGTCAGGGGGAGAAGCAGATTCTCCATCAAGCAGGAAGCCTGATGCGGGACTAGATACTGGGACTCCAGGATCGTGACCTAAGCCAAAGGCAATTGCTTAACCAACTGAGCCACCCAGGTTCCCGAGAGCTCCTGAATCTTTAAGCATAATTATGTATTGTTTTGTTTAATCACGTCTTTTATGTAAGTAAAAATTAGTTTATTTGTTTAAAAAAAAATCCCAAAGACCGCGTATATGGCTGGTAATTAGATGGGATTAAGTTTAAAAACCGGGAGTGCTCTGCAAAACTCTCTTTAGCTCGGGTCATGGGTTTCATTATCCACTTAGGTTTCCCTCGCAGGGCGGAGGGACCCACCCACAGTGGGTCTAAACTGAGGCCCGTCCTGGAGTTCCGGCGCGCTTTGCATTCGTCAGCAGTCTACGTAAAACTGACGAGTCGGAACTGCCGGGCAATGGGTGAAAGGGGTGAGTGGGAAAAATACCGTGCGATTGGCTGTTTATGAGCTGCATGTTAATTAGTGATAACTTGAAATGTCTTTTGAAACGTATTGTTCAAAAACGCTTTGTCGAACTTTGATAATGGAACAGTTCTTTGGAAAACACATGCTAATCTACATTTTGAAACGTAGTGACTTTATTTTAAAAAGTCACCATAAGTAAAATGTACATGGTTTTCTTTCACCCCGGAAAGTAGGTAGAACTGATGTTAAGACTATACTTTCAGGGATCATTTCTATAGTTTGTTACTAGAGAAGTTTCTCTGAATGTGTAGAGTACCCAAAACCACGAGGAGGAGGCGTGGCGTTCTCTCCTGAGCGTGAAGCGGGCATTTGGTGTTGCGCTTTGTAACTGCCGTTTGCCATTGATGATCGTTCTTCTTCCCCTTTGGGGGAGTAAGAGGGAGAGAATGCAGTCTGAGTGGTTTTATCTATCAGTAAAGGAAAGTATTTTTGAGAAGGTTTTTGAGAGTGGGGATTTTTTTTTTTTTTTTTCTCGGGGTGTTGAGTGATTTAGGTCTTAAGGTTATTTTCCTTATTTTACCACTTGGTATGCGTGTTTTGGTGTACGCGTGTTTTTGGGAGTACGAGGTTTGTGTTTTTTTTTTTTTAATCTTAGTTGTTTAGGATCGCAGTTAATGTGTGGAGTTAGATGTGGGGATTTTTTAGTTTTGTTCATTTATAATATGTGAAAGGGTTGAGTAGGAGATTTTCTGATAAGAACTTGTCCAGTTTTTATTTCAAAAGTTCTCTGATGTTTGTATTGTTTTTTCAACTTACTTTGCAGGGATTTATGTTGATGCAGTTAATTCTCTGGGCCAGACTGCACTTTTTGTTGCAGCGTTATTAGGCCTTACGAAATTAGTTGATATTCTGGTGGATTATGGATCAGATCCAAATCAGTAAGTACAATAATATCACTATCTAGAAAATAGTATGCTTTTAAGAGGAGTTGGGACATTAGGAAAACAGTTTGAGAAGATACTAAAAGAGCCTTTGCTAATTTATGTCAATGAAATACAGTCGCATAGCTATGTTGGAACATATTTTTAAAAGCTGTTTTACTAGGTCCAGTAAAATAACGGGAACTTAATTGTTATTTATTAAGTAGTACCGTTTGCATATTTCCACTCAGCTTATAATTCGTATGATTCTTAATCAGTTTAACATACCCACCAACCAAATTTATATTTGGGATCACTTAATCAGAATCGCTTGCCTTGCTCTTGTAATTGTGGTCCAGAAGAACCTGTTTCACAGTTGGCTCAACTTTTAATGTGGAACAGTGTAGCACTTTTGCTTTTCAGAGGGCTTTCTGAGGCACCAGCTCACTTGATCTTCACAACCACATCTTCCAAGAGGGAGGGGACAGCAGGTACTTTTACGGTTCCTATTGAACAGAACCAGAAACATGATCCTAGCTGATTTCTACAGGAATTCCAGAATATACTCATAAACGTCATAAAGTAACATTTCCATCTTCTTGCACAAGGAAGCCATGTTTAATATATTTTAAAAAGGTAAAGTATTGATGTTGGAAGATTTTGGGGGTTTTTGTTTTTTATAAGGTTGCTTGCTTAGTAGGAGAAAACTTGGAAGCTTACAAAAGAATAAAGAAAAAACACCAGTTGGTATTAGAATTCTATAACCCAGATATAAATTAATACAGTGAACATTTTACTGTTTCCTTCTAAGACTCATATACACTCTTCTGTCCTGTGTTAATGTTTAATTTCAAAGCTGAGAAAGAAAGGGCTGTCTTTGCAGGTAACAGTGTTATAGGTGGCCACACTGGGAATTCCTGGAGTTCTCAGCAAAAATGCAGCATTTTCCAGTTATCTGCAGTTATGTCTGTTTTGTGGAGGCTTAGAGCTGGATCCCTTAAAGATCAAATCATTCAAAGATTTAATATTCCAGGTTAAGAGTTAAGGCCCAGAAAATTTAAGTGACTGGCCTATAATGGTATGTTAATGGTTAGAGCTGACTGAGACCAGGAGCCCAGGCCTTAAGAACTCAGTTTTGACTTTCCTTTTTCAAAAGTCCCCGTGATGGCAGGGAGAGGTAGGGAAGGATATTGTCAAAGAGGGGAAGCCAATTCCCCTCTTTGTATTTTGTGATAGGACTATTTTCATGTGACTTAAAAAATATCTTTTGATCAAAGTGAAGGGAAATTTTTGGGGGGAGGTTATATTATTAAGTGCTCAAAAGAAATGCTGTGATGACAAGGACCTATTGAACTCATAAAATCAGAATCCTGCGGGTCCAAGTGGAGTAAGTGAGCACAGGCTCTCTCTAAGAAGGGTTAGGCGTTTGTTGCTCCTGGGTAGGAAAGGGAGCCAGGAAGGCCAGATCTTCTAAATTTCCAAAAGGCTTATAATCCCAAAATTTTTTTTAATTAAAGATTTTATATATTTGTGGGGCACCTGAGTGGCTCAGTGGGTTAAGTCTCTGCCTTTGCTCAGGTCATGGTCTCAGGGTCCTGGGATTGAGCCCCGTATCAGGCTCTCTGCTCAGCGGGAAGCCTGCTTCTCCTTCTCTCTCTGCCTGCCTCTCTGCCTACTTGTGATCTATGTCTGTCAAATAATAAATAAAATCTAAAAAAAAAAAGATTTTATATATTTGTTTGAGAGAGTGAGCTGGCGGGGAGAGGCAGACGGAGAGGGAGAAGGAGGCTGCCCACCGAGCAGGGAGGCCAACATGGGGCTTGATCCCAGGACCCTGAGATCATGACCTGAGCTAAAGGCAGATGCTTAACTGACTGAGCCAATGTGACCCTGAAAATCCCAATTTTTAGTGATAAATCTCCCAAATGTTAAATATTATCTATTAATTAATTAAAAAAATTTTTTTTGACACAGAGTGAGAGATCACAAGTAGGCAGAGAGGCAGGCAGAGAGAGAGAGAGGGAGAAACAGGCTCCCCGCTGAGCAGAGAGTTCAATGCAGGGCTCGATCCCATGAGCCCACGATCCCTGAGATCATGCATGACCTGAGCTGAATGCATAGGCTTAACCCACTGAGCCATTCAGGTGCCCCCAATTTTTTTTTAAGTAGGCTCTACACCCAGCACAGCACTTGAACTTAAAACCCCAAGATCAAGGGTCATGTGCTCTACTGACTGAGTCAATCAGGCACCTCTGAGTTGTAGATTCTTCTTTTTTTTTTTTTTTTAAATAAGATTTTATTTATTTATTTGAGAGAGAGCACAAGCAGGGGGAGTGGCAGAGGGAGAGGGAGACTCCGACTCCCCCACTGAACCGGGAGTTCCATGCAGGGCTCCATCCCAGGACCCTGGGATCATAAACTGAGCTGAAGGCAGACGCTTAACCAACTGAGCCACTCAGGCATCCCTGAGTTGTAGATTTTTTTTTTTTTTTAAAGATTTTATTGATTTATTTGACAGACAGAGATCACAAGTAGGCAGAGAGAGAGGAGGAAGCAGGCTCCCCGCCGAGCAGAGAGCCCGATTAGGGGCTCGATTCCAGGACCCTGGGATCACGACCTGAGCCAAAGGCAGAGGCTTTAACCCACTGAGCCACCCAGGCGCCCAAGTTGTAGATTCTTAATCAGATTGCTGGCATCAGGGTTTTGCAGGCCTCTACCATAGGATTGGGAGATAGAGACATTTTCACTTGAGAGGGATGATCTCTGGTTAGGCTGTGCTTCACCACCCTGACTCCAGGACACTACAGACATGAAGAAATTGTTTCAGAGCAGTTAATACCAAGGGACAATGGGAAAAGGAACACCAGATTTAGAACGAGACCCATACCTGGGTATGTATCTCAGTTTTGCCCTTTTGTTTTCTTATCTGTTAATTGGAACATGATACCACCTCGAAGGGTAGAAAGGTAAGGGTGGGAAAAGGGGGTGTGTATAAAGCTCCTATTGGCATAGCCAATACAAATGGTATTATAATCCTCCTCCCAAGGTTGCCTTTGTAGAAAGGGAGCCTGTGTCAGCCGTCGAATCCCCCACCCCGTTCTGTGGAAGGGAGGAGTTTACAGACACTGATACGAGCACCTCCCCTTCCAGCCGCTGCTTTGATGGAAGTACTCCTGTTCACGCAGCAGCATTTTCAGGCAATCAGTGGATCCTCAGCAAACTGCTGGATGCAGGGGGTGATCTTAGACTCCATGATGAAAAGGGTCGAAACCCGCAGACTTGGGCTCTGACATCCGGGAAGGAGCGCAGCACCGAGGTGAGGCCCACTCGGTAACCACAGCCAGGGCAGAGCACTGAGTAGGAATCGGGAGCCCAGGGAGCGGGGAGGAGCTGATCCTGGGGACAGCACAGGGCTTACAGTGGCCTTACCTAATGGCACTGGATACACAGGCCTGGATTGAAGCAAGTTAACCAGCTATAAACTCTCAGGTAAATCTAGTGAATCTTTTTGATCATCCATTCAGTGAGGAGGGAGAACTTTTTGAGGAACCAGAGAGTTGGAGGAAATTATTGCCAAATCACCTCCCTGGAAACATTCCATTCCTGTAAAAAATCACCTGGGCCCTACCCTTTGCAGAGATTTCCCTGTCAGGGAATCCTGGCTCCTCAGATCATTCAGGTCAGACTGTCCCAGGTCCCCTGAAGGCCAGGGTAGCTCTTGGTTCGCTCCAGCATTGAATATCTTCACGGCGTGTTGCAGATGGTAGAGTTCATGCAGCGCTGTGCGTCGCACATGCAGGCCATCATACAGGGTTTCTCCTGTGACCTCCTGAAGAAGATCGACTCCCCGCAGCGGCTCATCTGCGGCCCGCCCCGGTTTGGTGGTCTCATACAGGGGTGAGTGCTGCCTTGAACAGTGTGGGATATTTGGTGTCACCCCAGCCTTCTTTGTAGGAGACCTGCAATGTGGACCACCAAGTTTCCCTCCATATGGGGTCTTGTCTGGCATCTGGCCCACTCTAAGTGGTGAGCCCTGACAGAGAGGCCTTGGCCCCTGCAGAAGCAGCCGGAGGAGCACCTTCTGCTGCCCTGCCCCCATGGAGGAATGTGGGGTGGGGGGAGAGTGGTCTGGGCTCTAGTGGGAGCCACCCTGTGGTTAGTGGTTAGCCAAAAAGGAAATTTGCAGGTCTGAGGAGCCCAGCAGAAAATTCCTTCTCAGCAGAGCAGCCAACTGGCTTTTGTGTCATCTCCCAAACCATGGAAATAATGCTCCTTTATTCCTAAGATTGCAAAAGAACACAAATGCTTAACTTACCTTCCTCAAGCTATTTAAGCTAGTGTGAGAGATCTGATGCTAGCGGGGTGGGCAGCCTCCATGCCCCTGTCACAGCTGCAGGAGGAGGGCCTCAGGCTTCTTTCCATGCTCAACTACCTAGCTCTTTTAAAATTCTTAGGGCTTTGTTGACTTAGGGTTTGTACTCATGGAATCCTTTCCATTTTGATTTTCTCTGATGACATTACTTTCTGTAATCAGGGTTGCTAGACTTGTCACACCTTCACGGGCTCTCTCTTCCTGTCCTTCCCTGAGCAAGTCTGTTTTTCTTCCTATGAGCTGGATATTGCTTCTCAGGAAAGATAAGTTAATTCCCTTGAGGAGCAGTTACTCCTAACTGCTCCTCCTGGGGCCACTCTTGTGGGTCAGTTTCTAGAACAACCTTTTAAAAATGGAAATGGAGTTGTGCCACTCTCTGCTAAAAACACTTTAAGGCATTCTCTGTACCTATCAGGATAAACTCCCAAATCCCTTATCTGATCCTGGAGGCCCTACTGGGTCCAACTCCTGCCACCTCTTTGCCAGCCCTTGCTACTCCCCTTTGTGTGGAGCTCCCTCATTCAGAGTTTGGAGAGACTTGTCTCAGTTTGTAATGATTTTATTTATATATGTTCTTGCCCATTTCTAATAAGACTGAACACTGCCAACTAAGAAAAGGAGGTGAAACTGAACAAGAGACAAAGGCCTTTTATTTAGGGGTGTCAGAATTGCAATTCAGGAAGCACAGATTCTGGTAGCAAGCAGAAAAATGGGGGAAAGTGAGCCTTATTTATGAGAAAGAAGAAGGAGGTGGTAATTATATAACAGATAAAGAAGAGGGAAAAAACCCTGTTAACTAGTGCTAACTGCTTGACTGTTTCTGATTACTCTGTTTTATTGATGTTGTCAAATGAAACTGCCCTTGATAGGCATTTGTTAACTATTCTGTGTTAAAGTTCATACCAACAGTTTTTTTTTTTTTTTTAAGATTTTATTTATTTATTTGACAGAGAGAGAGATCACAAGTAGGCAGAGAGGCAGGCAGAGAGAGGAGGAAGCAGGCTCCCCGCCGAGCGGAGAGCCCGATGCGGGGCTCGATCCCAAGACCCTGGGATCATGACCTGAGCCGAAGGCAGAGGCTTTAACCCACTGAGCCACCCAGGCACCCCTAAAGTTCATACCAACAGTTTTATGGTGTGAATGCCATTTGTTCTGTTGAGTCTTATGGGCAACTGCTTGTAAAACCATTGTTGCTCCTGGAGTTCATCGTTAGAAAGGAAGATGGAGCTTCAAAACAGAGTCTCTCATGACCAGAAATTTTATACAGTTCTACAACACCAAGAGGGCAAGACCCATGTCTGTGTTACTCACTACCAGCCCTTCACTGCTTGTTGGAATGTGGGCCAACCTCAAGGAAAACCAAAATAAAGTATTGAGAAACAACTTCAGTTACTAATCTAGATGTAGCATCTACTTTATAGTTAGATGAAATATTCTTTTTATGGGGTTGGACCGCAGAGTGCCTAATGGGAGTGGAAGTACACACATTCCCCCTTTTTTAATGTAAAGAAACCACCTGAGTCAGTGAGATAAGAAATGGCCTCTCAGATCTGAGTGGGGCCATGTCAGGTAAGATTCCTCACAGGTATGTGTTTACACAGAGCCTGGTTGGGGCAAAGAAAAACACGAATTGAGAAGGACAGATGGTTGTATGGTTATGGATAACCGGAGTCTTTTTTCTCCCCCCACCCAGCTGAGTTCGTTTACATAGACATGGCCTGGGGAATTTAGGTAAAAGAGCAAGAAATGGGGTTGGTCTGAGTGCAGTTGTTGCCTGGGTCCCCACTGAGGAACAGCCAGCTCCTCTACTTCAACAGAGCTCATACCCTCTGAAGAGCCACTCACACAGCCAGGGGGCCCCAGCTGGGCAGGGGGGAGCCATGTCAGTGGGGTGTCCTGCCCTTCTGCCACCTCAAAATCCTTGCCACTGCGCAGGAGGCAGTTGGCTGTCCCCTGGATCTTCACTTAAACTTCATAGCAGCTTAAAGCGCAGAAGGGATAGCTCATGAAAAGTGGGCACATGGAGCCTCACAGAGCTCGCGTGGGGTGAGGATGAGTACACGCTGTCACCCGCAGCTCCTTTGTCATTTGCTCCAGCAGTAGCAGAATGTTTTGTCCTTCAGTCTGAGCCCAAACTGCCGCATCAGAAAGCATTAACTGAGCATGTGCTGCATGCATGGCACTGTGTCAGCCTCTGGGAGTGAAAGAAATATAAGCCACTCCTCTTAAGACACCTTTAGTTCATGGGGGTCCCAGTGTGCAGGTGGTGGTTTGGGTGTGATATGTGGGAAGAGCAGTGGCTGGAGTGAGCAGCATCAGGGTCTCATCCCTCCTGCTTCTCTGTGACCCCAGACCAGGAGGTTCCCCCTTCTCTGGACTTCATTGTCCCATCTATAAAAATAAAAGTTGTTTAAGATATCTTTTGATTTTTTCCAGCTTTGACTATCTGAATTCATTATCTACTGTTGCATAATGAATCCACCCCAGCCTCCCCAAACTTAGCAGTTTCAAATAGCAATAAACGTTTGTATCTCATGCAATTTCTGTGGGTCAGGACTCAGGGAATGCCTTAGCTGTATGGATCTGGCTCAGGGTTCCTTACAAAGTTGTATTCAAGATGTCAGGTGGGGCTTTATCATCTGAAGGTTTGACTGGGTCTGGAGGATCCAGTTCCAAGATGGCATAGTCACACGGCTGACAGATTGGGCCAGAATGTTGGGCCTCTCCATAGGCTACTGGAATGTCCTCACAACATGGCAGCTGGTCTCCTTTAGAGCAAGTAATCAGAGCATCATTAGAACAGAAGCCTGGATGGATTTCATCTTGGAATTCAACCAGTCTGTCATTTCTTCAGTGTCTAGTTCTTCAGATAGGTCTGCCCTATCTGACCAGAAAGGCAGGATTACCAGGAGGTAGAAATCACAGGGCCCGCTCACAGACTGGCTATTATATCATCTGTAGTTCCAGGATAAAAAGTCAAGTAGTCAAGACAAAATGAACTACACATTCTCATAGCTTGGTTCAGCTTTTTCCTCTGGATATAGGTGGTTAACTCTTAAATTTTCTTCCATTTAAAACTATTTCTAGAAACCCTAATGGCTCTCCTAATCGACTGCTTAAAGCTGGAGTCATTTCTGCACAGAATATCTACAGCTTTGGCTTTGGGAAGGTAAGAGGTTGCTGTGGACACCCAGCACTTTTGGGGCCAACTGGAGAGCCACCTGGCCCTGGCTCTGGCCCCCTTTCCCCCCTTTATGCAGCTCTTCCATATCCTCTCTGGAGAAGTCGTTCTCTTCTGCAGGACAGAGACCCTCAGTGTTCCTGTCTGACTGAAAAATGGAGAAAGCCCTGAAAATTTCCCTTGAATGACCTTGGGCTACATTTGGAGAGTTTAGAAAATGTTCCTTTAATTCCCAGTGAGGGCTCCAGACTTGTCTCCTTGAAGAGGAGCAGAGAGCTCTACTGACCCCTGGGGTCTTGTGTGTGTGTGTGTGTGTGTGTGTGTGTGTGTGTGTGTGTGCTTTGAAGTTTATTTATGTATTTAAGTTATCTCTACACCCAGTGTGGGGCTTGAACTCGGGAGCCCAAGAGCAAGAGATCAAGATTCCAAGAGATAAGGAGTCAGGGCTCTTCCGACTGAGCCAGCTAGGCGCTCCCCTCAACACCCCTCCACACCGCCCCCCGCCCCCAGTCTTCTTTGTGATCGACCCTCCATAGACTGGACCTCCATAAGTTTTTGTTGGAATGCCCTTAAGGAATTGAGATTTTTAAACTGAGAATATCTTGAGGGAAAATAGTATCTTTTGGGTTCTTGGTTCTGCTCAACAAAGAGAGACATTTGGGCATGTGGTGCTGCTTGCTGACAGTTTAGTCTCTAGCCCTGCGTCTGTTGGTTGTGCTAAGGAAGCCTTGGTGGGGAGGGGGAGGAGGAGTGTCAGCTTTAGTTGTGTTTTGGCCTGGGTTCTGTGGGGGCCTGAACCTCAACCTAGAACTTCAGGTGGGTGTCTGACCTTTTTTCATGAGCCTTGGTTTTCTCACTAATGAAGGACAAAGAATATTACAACCTTGCAGGGGTTCTAGGCAGATTAAAGAGAGCACAAATTAAAGAATAGTGTCCAGGGCATGGGGGAGTTCAGCAGGTTGGTCAGTAGCAGCTATTTTTGGCTGGCTGATAAGATTCTTGGGGCATTTTACTTTTCCTCTTCTCTCCCCTTGATTTGAACCTGTGCTCTGCTTTCAGTTTTATCTCACAGGGGGAGCACGGCTGGCCTACCTAGGATCTCTCCCAGTAATCGGAGAAAAGGAAGTGATTCAAGCCGATGATGAGCCTACCTTCTCTTTCTTCAGTGGCCCCTACATGGTCATGACCAAGTGAGCAGCAGCTAGCCTGTGGGAGGTCTGACGTAGTCCCACAGGAAGGGTGGGCTTCACGTGACTCCTTTATGTGTGGAGGCTTTCTTCTCCAACACAAGGAAACATGAAGAACAGATATCTAAATCAGGGTTTCTCAACCTGGACACTACTGATGTTTTTAGCTGGTGTCCTTTGTCATTGGGGCTGCCCTGTGCCTTGTAGGAGGTTTGAGAGCATCCCTGGTTTCTACTCACTAGATGCCAGCAGCAACCTCCAGTGAACCCCTTCCCTCGAAGTTAGGACTGTGACAACCAGAGTGTCTAGAGACATTGCTAGATACCACCCCCTCCCCATTGAGAACAGCTCCTCTAAAGGATTACTCATGATGCTGTTCTTAACTTTCTGTTTTCTAAAGAGTTTCAGGCAGCTTAGTGGTGACTATCTGGCCTCTGATATAGGCCAGAGGGTATTGATTGAGGCTTCCGTGGAATCCGGAACAGGCATCAGCTGTAGCTCTCAGCAGCCAGCTGCTGCAGGGGCAGCAGTAATGGGATTTGGCTATGACAGAAGTCCCTGGGGTGTTTTCAGCCCCCAGAGACCTGGTCCCTGCAGGGTCCTAAGAGTTGTCATGCCCCAGGTCTGTTGCCTTCCTTGAACCTGGATGGTTCCTCCGTGCCCCAAAGAAACACCCTTCTGAAAAGGCCTCTGCCAGCCTCCTGAGGCCCTCTGTCCCCTACACCCTTTGTTTCCTGCCTTTGCCACAGATCTGTAGCCAGGTCCCTTCCTGTCTGTCCTACTGCTGTGGTCTTTGTCCAAGTCATCAGCACCCTTCACCCAGACTGGCCTCCTAGCCAGTCCCTGCATTTCCTGACACCCCTTCCTACCATTCCCCACACTGCTGGTGCTGTTGTCTTTCTCAGATGCAGACCTGATCGAGTCACTCCTGCCCTTGAATCCTTCAGTGACGTCTTGCCACCTATACTAAGTTCCCCAGGGTGCTTTAGGATGTGGGGGTTGGAGTATGAGAGGAGGGGGAGGGAGGACTCAAGGGCGTGGGGGTGGGGGTGGGGGCTGCTTTATAGATTCTGTGTAACACCACTTCTCTGGTCTTTGGCTGGGAGAGCGGCTCACTCCCTGCTGCTCACGCTTTCCCTTGTCCTTGCAGCCTGGTGTGGAATGGGAGCAGGGTCACAGTGAAGGAGCTGAATCTCCCCACCCACCCTCACTGCAGCGGGCTTAGGCTGGCTGACTTGTTAATTGTGGAGCAGGAGCATAGCAGGTGAGAAGGAAGTCCAGGGGCCTGGTGCATTACAGTCCAGGTCTCTCTTTACAGACCCAAGTTCAGAGCTATACAGTACTGTCCCTGGGGTGTGGAGACCAGCCCCCCTCAGCCTCAGTATTTCCTGACTGTTGGAATGGGTTATTTGATCGCAAAGGCTACCAAGAGAGAGAAGGTGGAATTAATGGGTAGCCTGAGTGGTGGGGATAGTGGTAGTGAGTGGCTTAATTCTGTTAACTGATTCACTTCCATAACCTGTGTCTCTGATGGTCCAGCCTCCCATCCAGCAGCCCCCCAAGACCCTTCCTCTTTATGGCCTTGTGCTCATCAGGATAGCATGCACAGTCCTGTCTTCATAGACCATGGCTGTGCATGAGATCCACACAACGGAGGAACTGAGTCTCTGCCATTGAGAACATGCTCGTGGGTGTACCCTAGTGCCCTGTGCTTCCTGTGGCCCCAGGGTTAGCCCTTCAGCTCTTGCTGAGGCAGGATCTTGGTTCATGGTTTCACTCCAGGACTGCTGAGTGAATGAATCTGGTTCCTTGAGTAGGCCACTCAACCCCTGCGAGTGGTGTGTCAGAGGCCAACCTCTTCCTTTTGGGGAAGTCACTATAAGGAAGCTGGAAAAACACAAGTACACTGTGTGGACTTTGCCATGAGACTGGGGGGGTCTGTGACCTAGGGGAAGTCCCTGACAGCTCTCTGACCTAGGTTTCTTTATCTCAAAAATGAGTATAATGATCTGTTTCTTACAGGTGGTTGCTAGGATGTGGATGATGTACATGGGATGCCTTGGTCAGTAGCTCTTGGTGACCTTGGCATTGTTGTTACCGATGAGAGGCCATAGATCCCCCTACTCCCATCCCCCCACCCATCCTGTTTTCTTGGAAAGACATAATGTACAAATGCTGTGTGTTTAGAATGTGTTCAAGGGGCCTAGAAGGAAGGAAAACCCTCATTTTTCCTTTTTCAGCCACATCTGAAGCTGCTTTTGTTTTGTAGCAAGCTCCGACACCCCCACCTGCTGCAGCTGATGGCCGTGTGCCTGTCCCAGGACCTGGAGAAGACCCGCCTTGTGTATGAGCGTGTCACGGTCGGCACACTGTTCAGCGTCCTCCACGAACGGGTAAGTGGCTGCTTCTGAGCATTTCCTCCCCTTGCTGCCCTCCCCACTTCTCCCCACTGCCCTCTTCCCCTGCCCCAGCAGTGAAGTTTCCATTTTGTTTTCCATTGTTTGAAGATAAATGTCCTAATCCTTTACTTTCTAGGGCTATATATCCACCATTTACGGCGGATAAGCACCTGATTGGAACTAGTGTGATTTTATTGTTGTCTGTCCTGTTTTTTCATCGGACCTCTAAGAGCTCAGTGGACCCAGAAAACAAACAGATGCATTTCTAGCTAACTGTAATCAAGTGGCCTGTGGCTGGCTGGCTGGCTTTCTTTCTTTCAGATTTTATTTATTTATTTGCCAGAAAGAGAGTACTTGTGCACAAGCAGAGGGAGCAGCAGGCAGAGGGAGAAGAAGTAGGCTTACCGCATTGACCTGAGCAGAAGGCAGCAGCTTAACCAACTGAGCCACCAAAGATGCGCCAACCCCTGGTTTAATTCCCTGTATTTTCACTTGTGCCTTTCATGACCTTTACTGTAGAAAGGGGTTTGTTTATATACACATCTGAGTCACTCCCTTTTCACTTTTCAAATCTTCTTGTGGGAACATCGTTCAGGGCCCGCAGACTCCCTAGGAAGTGTGCTTTGGGCATAGATGGGCTTCAGAGAGGTCCTGAAGCATTTGCTTTTCTTTCTCCATCACTTTGATCTACAGACGCTGGGCAGGAATGAGAAGAGACCCTCCAGGAAAGGCCTTACTCCAAAATGGCTAGCCATTCCTCCTGCCTGAGCACTTCCTATTAGTGTTATCTTTCCTTCCCTCCCGTCCCTTTTTGTCTCTTGTCATTTGATGAAGGCATTACCTGAAAATGCCATTTCTCTAGGGAACAGTATAGAGAGCCCAGAAATAAACCCATGCTTATCTGGTCAGTTAATGTGCAACAAAGGAGGCAAGAACATACAATGGGGAAAAGACAGTCTCTTTATCAAATGTTGTTGGGAAAATTGGACAGCCATATGCAGAAGAATGGAACTGGACCACTTTGTTATACCATACACAAAAATAAACTCAAAATGGATTACAGACCTGAATGTGAGCCTTGAAACCATCAAATTCCTAAAAGAAATGATGGGTAGTAATCTCTTGGGTATGGGCCTTTAAGGATATGTCTCCTTGGGGCGCCTCGGTGGCTCAGTGGGTTAAAGCCTCTGCCTTCAGCTCAGGTCATGATCCCAGGGTCCTGGGATCAAGCCCCGTATCGGGCTCTCTGCTCATTGGGGAGTCTGCTTACCTCCCCCCCTCTGCCTACTTGTGATCTCTGTCAAATAAATAAGTAAAAATCTTAAAAAAAAAAAAGGATATGTCTCCTCAGGCAAGGAAAACCAAAGCAAAAATAAACTATTGGAACTACACCAAAATAAAAAGGTTTTGTACAGCCATGGAAACCATCAGCAAAACAAAAAGGCATCTGACTAAATGGAAGAAGATATTTGCAAAGGAAATATCTGATAAGGAGTTAATATCCAAAATACATAAAGAACTTAACACAACTGACTAGAAAAAGAGCTAAATAATCCCATTAAAATGGACAGAGGACCTCAATAGATATTTTTCCGAAGAAGACATACAGATGGCAGACAGACACATGAGAGGGTGTTCAACATCACTTATCATTAGGGAAATGCAAATTAAAACCACAGTGAGATACCACCTCACACCAGTCAGAATGGCTAGAATCGGAAAGACAAGAAATAAGTGTTGGCGAGGATATGGAGAAAAAGGAACCCTTCTGCACTGTTGGTGGGCATGTGAATGGTGGAACCACTGGAAAATAGAATGGAGGTTTCTGAGGAAATTAAAAATAGGACTGCTATATGATCTAGCAATTCCATTACTAGGTATTTATGCAAAGAAAACGAAAATGCCAGGGTATCTGGGCGGCACGGTTGGGCATCTTCCTTTGCCTCAGGTCATGATCGCAGGGTCCTGCGATTGAGTTCCATGTCAGGCTCCTTGCTCAGCGGAGAGTCTGCTTCTCCCTCTGCCTGCCCGTTCCCCTGCTCGGGCTCTCTCTCTCTCTCAAATAAATAAATAAAATCTTTAACAAAAAAAGAAAATGAAAATACCAATTCAGGGGCGCGTCGGTGGCTCAGTGGGTTAGGCCTCTGCCTTTGGCCCAGGTCATGATCTCAGGGTACTGGGATCAAGCCCCACATCGGACTCTCTGCTCAGCAGGAAGCCTGCTTCCCCCTCTCTGCCTGCTGCTCTGCCTACTTGTGATCTCTGTCAAATAAATAAAATCTAAAAAAAAAAAAAAACCAAAACAGACTCATAAATACAGAAACCAAACTCATGGTTGCCAGAAGGGCAGAAGGTAGGGAATGGGCAAAATAGGTGAAGGGGATTAAGAGGTACAAGCTTAACAGTTATAAAATAAGTCAAAAAGTTTAGCGTAAGGAGGCGCCTGGGTGGGTTGGTGGATTGGGCTGCTGCCTTCGGCTCGGGTCATGATCCCAGGGTCATGGGATCGAGCCCCGCATCGGGCTCTCTGCTCTGCGGGGAGCCTGCTTCCTCCTTTCTCTCTGCCTGCCTCTTGCCGACTTGTGATCTCTGTCTGTCAAATAAATAAATAAAATAAATCTTTAAAAAAAAAAAAGTATAGCGTAGGGAATATAGTCAATAATATTGTAATAGTGTGTGGTGACGGGTGGTGACTATAGTTATTGCAGTGAACATTATGTAACATATGGAATTGTTGAATTACTGTGTTGTACACCTGAAACTAATACAACATTGTATGCCAATTATACTTCAATAATAAGTTTTGTTTTTTTTTCCCCCGAAAGAATGTCATTTCTCTGGGGAGAGACCAACATGACTTTAATCAGCCAGATATGTTGGTGTGAGTGAATTTCTTTCTTCTTAGTATCAGTCATCTCACTGGGGTAGGGGCTGGACTGGTCCTTTAAGCTTCCAGGTTCTCCCAGCAGCACAGGCTTGAGCGGGGTGAGGTGCAGGACAGGTTCATTGGTGGTGGTGTGGTGGTGGTGAGCCCACCCTGAATACACATACCAGGCTTTGAGAACTTTCTTCTCATTTTTTGTGGTGTGAAGCAGCTCAATTCAGGGAAAGGGTCCAGCTTTGGAGTCGGAGGGGCCCTGGGTCAGTGGGACTTTAGGTCAGTCATTTAACCTCCCTGAGCTTCAGGTTCCCCATGTGTAAAATGGGGACTCTAGGTAGCTGTGAAGACCAATTGAAAAGGCTTTGGAAACCGCAAAGCATTCTGCAGCATCCGGGGCCCAGTCCCTGTTGTTCCTGGCTGTTTTCTCCCTTGATTCCAGCGCTCCCAGTTCCCCGTGCTGCACATGGAGGTGATCGTGCACCTGCTGCTCCAGATTTCTGACGCCCTGAGATACTTGCATTCCCGGGGGTTTATCCACCGCTCCCTCAGCTCCTACGCCATCCACATCGTCTCCACAGGGGAAGCAAGGCTAACCAACTTGGAGTATATGATGGAAAGGTGGGTGCTGTAGAGAAAGAATCTGATCTGGGTGGGCCTCTTCCTCATTGGTGAGCTGAATTGTTCATCATTGGAGAAAGAGGTTTCCCAAATGCCTTGCCCTGTCTGCCAAGGTTAGGACTTTGGGGAAGTTACTTCTGCTCAAGACATTCTCATTTTAATAAACATTTAACAAGCAAGGGCCCCTATTCACCAATTGTGTAAATGCTCTATCTACTTCAAAATTTTCAGTGGCTTAATTCAACCGAGGTATGTTTCTTACTCCCATTGCTGTGTAATGTGTATGTTGGAGGGGGACACTCACTGTATTCCAAGTTCCCCCATCCATAGTTCTGCTGTCCCTAAGCTTCAGCCCCCCACTGTGTTCTGTGGTTGCTGGTCGGTGAGGAGGGAGCATGCAGGGCCACGTGGTATTTAGGGGCCAGCCTGAAGTGGCTATATCGTTGCTTCCTGCTTTGTAGTCCCCTCTTCACTGCAGGGAGGCTGGGAAATGTGTCATAGCCGTGCATCCTGGAAGGAGAGAGAAGGTGTTAGGTGCTGGAGAGCCTTACAGTTGGTCACGGCTCCTACTCTTGGGCCAGGTACTTGGCTGGGTGGGCTCTAAGGGCATTCCTGGCCCTTGAGGCTATCAGGGCAGTGAGGGGGCAGAGAGAAAAACAACCCTTTCATTCAAGGGTTGGTGGGTGGGCTTCATTTCCCATTCGGCAGGTGTCAGAGTCCTCCTAAGAGTTGGGGGTACCTGCTGTCTCCATCCGTAGGCTCTAGAAGGTAGAGGTTCTCTCCTGTGCTTCCTTGCTGCCTTCCACAGCTCTGAGCCCTCAGCCCATTGTTGGTTCTGCTCTGCTGTGAAGCTTCTTGCTCAGCCCTGCCTACCTCAGCTTGCCTTTGCCCCCACCTACCCCCCTCTCCAGATACTGAGGCTTTGTTTCAGTCTCTTGGTCGCTGGTTGTTGCTCTTTACATAGTCTGTAATGTATTTTTTCTCACGATGTGAAAAGCTCTGTGAGGGCAGGGATTTCTGTTTACCCACTGCTATATCTCAAATGCCTAAAACAAACCTTTACACAGTAAGCACTCAGCATATGTTTTTTGATTGAACGAAACAGAAAGGCTTACTTCCCAGACTGCACATGCCCCTAGTCCTTCTGCCTGCAGAGGAGAGTCAGAGGACTTTGTTATATTTGGACCCTGTGGGCCTTGGCGAAGAATTTGAATTTTTTATCCCAAGAATACTGGGGTGATACAAAGGGCTTTTTTTTTTTTTTTTTTTTTGAGCAATGTGGTGTCATGGATGATTGACAGGCTAAGAAGGTCCCTCTGGCTCCTGGATGTGAAGAAGGGGCTGATAAGGGGACAAGAGAGAGGCAGGGAAGCGGTTAGGGTGTGACTGCAGCGGTTCTCCACGTGAGTACTGTCTCCATTTGAGCTGCTCAGCCTCAGATCTGGGCCATTCTCAGTTCCAGTTTAAACCTTCCAGTGTATCCCTATTGCCTACAACATTAAGTCCAGGCACTTTGCGGGGTGTGGAAGCCTTCCAAGATGGGGCTCCGCCCACAGTGCCAGCCTTGTCACTTCCCTGGCATCTGAAGCCACTTTCAGTCTAGGCCATGTCTGGGTATTGCTGCCTCCATCTGGAATAGTTGGCACTCACCTAGGTATCCTTTTAAACTCACCTCAGGCACAATCTCCCACCACACCCATGAAGCCTGTACTGAAGCCCTGATCCCCACAGCACTTTGGATAATTCCATTCTTCTGTAGCCAAGTGCGTCTGCCCCACCAGAGGGGGACCTCTGAGAGGGCAGGGACTGTGCTTGTTCCTTGTCAGCCAGGGGCCTGCTACATTGTAAGTGCTCAGTCAAACATCAGTTAAGTGAACAGAAGAGTCTGGATGATGGCAAAACTTTAAATGGTTCAGAATGGGATTGACCACTTTAGCTGTGTATGCAGGAGCTGTAGAAGCTAAGGGGTTTGGACATTTTTGCCTTTGATAACAGCAGGGTTTTTTTAGGAAGGCTGCTGCAGAGTCCAAGCTATTTGCTGGTGATGGAGTGACATCTGTTGTTGACATGGAGGCATGACCATTTCTTCTGCCTGAGCTCTCCTATAGAAATGTGAAGCCTAAAGTGAAATAGATCTTTGGAGATGGCTCAGCCTCACCTTGTCTTTCACAGATGAGGAAACTGAGGCTCAGAAAGGGAAAGAGATGATCTCAAGTTATCCAGCTGTGGCTAGAACGTGGTAAAGATGTTTCTTGGCTATTGGGGCAGAATGGATTGGAGGTTAAGGGTAGGAAGCCCAGCTAGGAGGCCATATTTCCCGGTCTGCTGGTGATTAAGGAAACAGAATAGAAGCAAAAAATGAGATGTACTGAGGAGCTGGGATCCACAGATTGGTCAAGTAAGGAGCTGGGAGGTAACTGAGTAAGAAGGTGTAAGTTTTCTTTTGGATTTGTTGACCTCAGAATGGAACTTCAGGCTGAAACGTCAGTCAGCAAGCAGTTTCAGCCACAACAGCATACCCTTCTTTGACAACTGATAATATGAGCTGAGATCCAAGAATCCAGAATAACTTTCAATTTCACATTTATTTTTGGTAACATTCTATTTGGGCTGGTTGGTTTGTTGAATGTCATTGTCAAGGGTAACACTCCATCTCGTGGTATAAAAATGATACAGCAGTTTTTCTTACTCTTCAAATCCTTCTTAATGGAATCTTTAGAACTAGCATTGACCTTGCAAGTGGTATCACATAGCTATAGCCAAATATAATTTTAATGATGTCAGAGCTGAAGCCTAGAAAACTAACTGCCCTAGAATGACATCCAGAAAAGAAGCTCCCCCACTCCCCAACTAGATTTAACCGAGAAAGAAGGGGGTTTATAAGAGAAGAAGGTGAGTAGAAATAAAACAGAAAAAATATAAACGCTGGTTTGTGAGTGACTTGTCTCTCGCAAAGCCTTAGACAAGTCTGAGAGACCTGAGAAGGTAGGTGAGTGTTTCCCTTGAAGAATCACCCCACAAGGTAAAGAGCCAAGCATTTTACACCCTCAGAATGTATCTGTGATAGTAAAACACTCCATTGCTTTACCTGTGATATAAATATGATATTGGCATGTCTCTAGGCTGTTCATACTATACCGGGCCATACCTAACTATTCAGTAATACAACCAAAAAGTCAATACCAACTTTTCTAACTTGATGGCTTCCTGAACTCACTACCATCTACCAAAAGGTCAAAGAAATATTATTTCTGGAAGAAATATTATTTAGGGAACTTTGCTTAAAGTCTGAGATGTCCATCCTGTCCTCAAATCTACCTTTTGCCAGACCAGCAAAGAACTTCCGGCCACTTGCTTTTTTTAAAAATTTAATTACTGGGGACCAGGATGGCTCAATCAGTTAAAGGTCTGACTCTTGATTTTGGCTCAGGTCATGATGTCAGGATTATGAGATGGAGCCCCACATCAGACTCCACACTTAGCAGGAAGTCTGCTCAAGATCTGCCTCCCCCCATCCCCCACCCCCCACCCCCCGAAGCACACACTCTCTCTCTAAAATAAATAAATCTTTAAAAAATTGATCAACTAGCATTCACAGTTTTTACCAAATGCCTACCATAACATTCATATTAATAACTTACTTGTATAGTGCTTTATGGCTCAAACTCTTGCCGCACACAAGATCTCATCAGATGCTCATGAAAGCCGCAGACAGAAGTCAGTGCTGACCTCACCCTGAGGACTCTTGTTGGCCCAGGAGACATTTAGGATGCTCTGACTTAGTTCTCAAGGAATCTTGTTTGGAAGTTGAGTTTTTCAAGCCAATCAGTGAACCTTTGAGTGCTGAACTGAGAAGGCTTGTTCCCAAGAGGGCAGAGTGCAGAAAACTCTGGAATTGGAGGAGTCCCACAAGACTTTGATAAAGCAGGGGCGCCTGGGTGGCTCAGTGGTTTAAAGCCTCTGCCTTCAGCTCGGGTCATGATCTCAGGGTCCTGGGATCGAGTCCCGCATCGGGCTCTCTGCTTGGCGGTGAGCCTGCTTCCTCCTCTCTCCCTCTCTGCCTACTTGTGATCTCTGTCTGTCAAATAAATAAATAAAAATCTTTAAAAAAAAAAGACTTTGATAAAGCAGATAGGGCTTGAGGGGGTTCTTGAAAGAGTCTTATACTCATTTATTCAAAAGTAGGCATTGAGGCCCTTGTGTAAGTTTAGATATACATGATATAAAAGACATTACATGCCTCTTCTCATGGAGTTGACTCTAGTAGAGGGGAGAAGAAAATAAGCAAGAGATAAATGAACAAACCTTTAGAAAATAAGTACTCTGGAGCCAATAAAAGAGGACTATAGGTGGTCAGGGAGATCTCTGAGGTAATTTTTGAGCTAATACCTTTGTTACAAGAAGCAGCCAGTCACCCTGGGATCTCTGGGTAGCCCATGCCATGCAGAAGCAGCCACTTTGCAGTGCGAACACCTGAAGTGATGACATCTTGGGGAAACTCAAAGTGGTCCCCCATGACTTGAGTGAATGAGCAAGAGAGAATGGTCAGATGCAGTGGAGGGTGGTCAGGGCCCACTCTGGTAGATTTGAACAGCCGGCGGTGAGGATTAGCTCAGGGCCTTGCTGGGTTTCTAGAAGCTCAAGGAGATTGTCAGTCTTCAGAGGCAGATGTTTCACAAATGTCCTATACGATGGTCGTGATGATCCTTTAAGACATGAACCTGACTTTGTTTTTCCTTCTGTAGCCAAGATGGACGTATACACAAGGACCTGACTCGAGTGCCCCTCCCGACCCAGCTGTACAACTGGGCTGCCCCAGAGGTGATCTTACAGAAGGCAGCCACAGTGAAATCGGATGTGTACAGCTTTTCTATGATCATACAGGAGATTTTAACAGGTAGATCCAAGAGCACATTGACTGTGACCAGAGTCTCTACTCTTAGATTTTTTTCCTCAAGAGTTACTTAGTTTTATGAAAATGCAGGACATAGAAAATCTCTTTAAGGAAACTTCTTTGTGCTTATGGAAGATATGAGATGATCTCCCAGAAGTCTTTCTCTTTTAACCTGTTCTTTGAGACTTAACAAGGTCCACCTATCATCCTGTCAACGGCAATACATTTAACCCGAGAAAAGTTTTTAAACTGAGTGTTGCTGTCAATGCTTAGGGGTCTCTGTGAGATGCCCCTTAAGAACCTGTAAATAAGGATCACCTGGATGGCTCAATCGGTTCAGCTTAGGTCATGATCGTGAGTCTTGGGATCAAGTCCCACATTGGCAGGTTCCCTGCTCAATGGGGAGTCTACTTCTCCCTCTCCCTCTTCCCCTGCTTCTGCTCTGTCTCTCGCTCTCAATCTCTGTCTCTCAAATAAATAAAATCTTTAAAAAAAAAAAAAAAAGAACTTGTAAATGCGGAGGAAAGACTGGCCTTGGAGAAGTAAAGTATGAAATCAAACACACCGAGGGTTCAGTGTGTATATAAGCAGTGTCACTTGAAAGACACAAAAGCGTTTCCAAATCTGCAAGACCCTAATGTGAAGGAAGTGGTCACATATCAGAAGACACGGAATTTTTCAGGAGAGGGGAACACACGTACACACACACAGTAAAACCACATTCACTGAGGGAGTGAGAGTCCCTTCCTATGTAGCAGTGTTTACAGTCTGAGAGGCAAAATCATACCTTCCATGAGAGAAATGCATTGGCCTTTGGATCCTGAAGCCATGAAATATTCCTTGTGGTGCCCAGGTCTGCCAGCAGGGAGCCCATGCACACGTGATTCCAGCACCGTCTCTGCAGCAGGGATTGCCCTCATAAATGGGTAAAGTGGCTTCTTGTTTATATGAATGGACTTCCAGGTAGCTTTTTCTATAAAGAGAAATTACTATTTAACAGGGTTGAGTGACTTGACTAAGGTTACCCAATTTTACCTGATTTCTTTTTTTTTTAAAAACTTTTTTTTTAAAGCATTCTTTTAAAAAATTATTTATTTATCTTACAGAGAGAGAGAGTGAGAGCAAGAGCAAGCACAAGCAGAGGGAGCAGCAGGCAGAGGGAGAGGGAGAAGGAGACTCCCCATTGATCAGAGAACCCAATGTGGGGGTTGGTCCCAGGACCCTGAGATCATGACCCGAGCCAAAGGCAGATGCTCAACCGACTGAGCCACCCAGGTGCCCCTTAAACTTGAGTTCTTAATGCTACTCTTTCCTATGATTTCTTCCTTAACAGATAACATACCCTGGAATGATTTAGATGGCTCAGTTATCAAAGAAGCCATAGTCTTGGGAAATTATTTAGAAGCTGACGTCAGGCTTCCAAAACCTTACTACGATATTGTTAAGTCAGGCATCCAGGTCAAGCAGAAAAACCGAACTATGAACCTTCAAGATATCCGGTACCTTCTGAAGAATGACTTAAAGGTAAGCTCTGAAGCCGTTAGTTTATTTCAGCTTACTCATCACAGTGGTTTAGGGAGCTTAGAGACCAGGAAGAGGCTAGAGATCAAGTTGTAAGAAGATTTGGAAATCCTCATTTCATCACACACTTTCTGGGTTCCCAAGAAAAGGACCTCCTAGCTCCTTCACTTGGTGAGGGAAGCCGGGAATTGGTGAAGGAGGCTGGGGAAGATCAGCACATAGAGGGGCATAGGCACAGAATGTGATTCAGTGACTGAGAGCTATTGTTATTATTTAATTTAATTTAATTTAAATTTTTAAGAATTTTATTTGAGAGAAAGAGAACACAAGCAAGGAGAGGCAGAGGGAGACAAGCAGATTTCCCTGCTGAGCAGGGAACCCAACATAGGGCTTGTTCCTAGAACTCCAGGATCATGACCTGAGCCGAATGAAGGTGGATGCTTAACTGACTGAGCCATTCAGACTCCCCCTATTATTATTATTTTTAAAATATTGGTAATAATAATGAATTAACTAATTTGAGTTATAGTCAGTCTGCCCAATAGGAAGAAGAGGGAATTTATTTGATACCTAGATCTGTTTCAAAAACATCAAAAAACTGGCTGGCTCAGCTGGAAGAACATGAGATTCTTAATCTCAGAGTTGTAAATTTGAGACCCATATTGTGTATAGAGATCACTTACATAAATAAACTTTTTTAAAAAAGTGATATTCAGATGATTATAAATTATATCCTTAATGATATTTTGCTTGTTAAAGGATTTTCTTGGAACCCAGAGAACTCCGCCAACTGAGAGCCCCACGGTGCAGAGATACGAACTCCATCCTGATGTCAATGTCTATCTAGGTCTGACCTCAGATCATCTGAAAGAGACCCCTAACTTGGAAATAAAAGAGCTGAAAGAAACAGGTATGGCCTTAACCCACAGGTTAAGCATTATTTGACATGAATGTCTTATGAGAGTTGTAAGCTACAACTAATCAATTCCACAAACTGTACACGTCACTTACACTTGGAAATGGTGGATGCCTTTGGGAAAAATCAAGATTCTTGAAATTACTAAGTAAAATTTTTTTGGCTCCATATATACCTTGGTTCAATCCAGAACTAAGCAGTAACGACTAGTTTATTTCTAGCATGATTGTTCTTAGGACTTGATTTAATTGCTTTACAAATGAAAATGGTGATTTTTTTTTTTAAGATTTTATTTATTTATTTGACAGAGATCACAAGTAGGCAGAGAGGCAGAGAGAGAGAGAGGAGGAAGCAGGCTCCCTGCTGAGCAGAGAGCCCGATGCGGGGCTCGATCCCAGAACCCTGAGATAATGACCCGAGCCGAAGGCAGAGGCTTAACCCACTGAGCCACCCAGGCGCCCCCAAAATGGTGATTTTTAAATTCAAAGCTATTATCTGTTCATTATAGAAAACTTGAAATCATACAAGGAAGAAAATTACTTACCATTTTAATTCTGCCACTTAGAAACAACTTGTTAATGTTTTGGTGTTTCCCTCCAACCTTTAGTACCTTTAGAAATCTTAGAATTCAGAGCTAAAAAGGACCTTGTAATCAACCAGCATAATATCCTCATATTCCAGATGAGAAAGCTAAGGGCCAGAGAACTTGTGGCTTGCTTAGGACTCCAGAGCTTATTATAGAGCTGGGATCCAGGCCAAGTGACTATCCTCTCTATCTCTTTGGATAGGGCTAGAAGCCTCTAGAATGGTGTCGTTCCCCCACCCCCTCCTAGCCAAGCGCTCATTACTTTCGCTCCTCCATCCTGTTCTCGGCAAGTTATACACCATCAGCCATGGGTGATGGGTGGTCTGTTCTGGGGTTATTTTTTGAATCATGATTCTTCCCATAATGCATTGCATTCTTGTATACTGTTTTGGCTACTTCTATCAGATACTCACCAAGAGCATGACTTTAACTGACATGAGTATTCAAACTCCTGTGTATGTTAAAAAAATAAAAGCTATGAATTTAGTCATTAAGATTTAGGGGTCTGTAATTTCCATGTCCTGACAGTTATGTGTGTTTTGAACGCACTATAACTTAAGCTTACAACATTTTCCCCAGGGTTTGATCTCTCCCCAGTTTTCTACCTCAACTCATGTCAAAATGGAAATTTTCATCTGTTAGAAATACTCTTGCACCCTCTATGAGTGTATCTGGTAGTCTTCCGCACCTGTGAAGGGACTGGGAAAATAAAAAGCTGCTTTCTCTATTCTCACACCACTTGAGCAACATTCCAGGACTGCTTAGCTGCTGCATGTGATCCCTTTAATCAGTTGCATGTTGCCATTCTTTCCAACAGGTAGTCGGCTTCATTCACCCATGGGTCCCCCTTCTCCCCCGGAGAAAGCAACACCAGATCCTCAGGTCCTAGATCCAAGTATGATGACCAAGGGGATTCAGAATCATGACACTGCTTCTCCTGCTGGCCCTGTGGCAGAAGAGGCTAGGAGCCCCAGCCCAGGTCTGGCAAGCCTCTGTAGCTTTGAAATCAGTGAAATCTACTCAGGCTGCCCGGACAGGGGAGATGGCAAAGAGAAGGAGCCCCCAGAAGCGGGTTCATCCTTCGAGGGGGCTGGACCAAGCCAGGCAGATGAACTAAAGTCCATGGAAGAAGAGCTGGAAAATATGGAGAGAGAGGCATGCTGTTTTTGTGATGAGGACGAGAGCTCTCCAGAAGCTAGCACAGAGCTCTCCTTTGAGGACTGGGATTGGCAAAATGGTTCTCTTAGTTCACCCAGCCTGCCTGAGCCAGCCAGAGGACCCAAGGGCCATGTGAGCAATAGGTGTGTGACCGAGGAGTACATCAGTAAGTGTGTGCTGAATCTGAAGATTTCACAGACATTAATGCACCAGAATGCTGATTTGCTCAGGAATATCCAACAGAAAATCGATAAACTTGAGATGATACAGAAGGAGCAGGAGGAGTACAGGTCTTTGTGGGCTTCTTCAAGAGAGTTTGCGAACATCTATGACTCCCCTTCAGCCTTGGGCCCCCCAGCTTCCAGCTATATACCACCTGTCATACAGCTGCCAGGGGGCCAGCAGCTGGACACCAGTGGCAATTGCCTAACCCTGACAAGGTCTTCCATAGTGAGAGACTTCCAAGGGGAACATTTTGGCAAAAGGTCCAGGAAAAGAAGTGGAAAATGTGACTGGAAAGCTGTCACCCAAGTCTCTGAAGAAAGCACTGGAGATCAGTCAGAGAAGAGCCATCAGGTACAGCTAAGAAGTGGGAGGCAGGGCTGTGTGAGCAGGTTCTGGAACATGGTTCAACATTGCCTCTAACCCCTGTACAAGGACTAACATAAATAAAACCAGCTCATAGTGGGGTCCTCTTGGCTTCAGGAAATAAGGCCTCTAGGATGGGACTCCAAGGTAGATACTCCTCGTCTCTCATTCCAAACCCAACATACAGCCTGTGTTCTTTATAAATCCTGTGCATCAGGTTGGACCACATGAAACTGCTGTTTTATAGGTCAGAATATTCAAGTATTAACAATTTAGCATGATTCACTTACTAAATATGGTCTTTTGGGCAGGTATTAATTTCCATCCTCAATTGCTTATTCATTTACTCACTCGTTCAATAAACATTTCTAGAGCCAGAGGCTATACAGTTAAACCCTGGGATACGATGATGATTGAGTCACAAGCTTTACTTATGAGTAGCTCCAGTGTGGTACAGAGGGCCCTGGTCATCAAAGAAGACACCTCAAAGGAGGCGAGAAGACACAATGGGAACTGGTCTAGGAGGTGTAGCTTGAAGCTTAGTGAGGTTTCAGAGTGGCTCCTGCATCAGCTCCTTAAGGGCAGGGCCTGGGTCTTACACATTCTGTGCCTTAGCAAGGGTACCTGGCACAGAGAAGGTACTTGATAAATGGTCATTGAGGGAATGAATAAATGAACAAGTTCACATATAGAGAGCTGGCTGTCTCTTGAATCAGAATTTTAGAGATGGATCAGCGCCATCATTTTACATCATTTACCCCATACTCCTCATCATTGAGTATGAAGCTCAAGCTCAGTGACTTGAACTTCCTAAAGTCCAGGTGTTACCGAGATGATGTTGGGATAGGAGAGGTGAGCCCCACTGGAAGAAGGATTTTATTACTGAAGTTACTTAGAGTTGCTGGCCTATGGTGGTAAAAAGCTAGTCAGCTTTTAGTGGTAAGTTTTAAAATTCTCCACCTCAAGCGCATCCCTTTATGGCCTGCATGGGGTGGACAACTCCCACCGCCCGTGCTCCTTACTATGCCACTGACAAGGGCCACAGCCGATTATGGGCAGGTTTCTTCACTCCTCGTCTGGTGTTCTTTCGCGGTCCCCTGCTGAGTTTCAGTGAGACTGCAGTCCTCACTTAAAACGTTTGGAAAGCGTTCGCATTTGTTTCTGTTATAAAGAGAAGGCAAAAAGAATGTACTTAGACTCTAATATATCTTTTTCTTTTGAAAATTCAGATTTGCTAGAAAACTATTAGAAATAACTTTTCTTATATATTATGTTTTGGTTATCTATTGCTGTGGAGTAACAACAACAACAAAACCCCAAACTTAGTGGCTTAAAATAGCAGTGATTTATTATTTTTCACAACTCTATGGGTCAGGAATAGTTAGGGCTAACCAATATGATAATTTTCACTCCATGTGGCATAGGCTGGGATCACTCCCTTGACTGTATTCAGCGGGAGGCTGGGCTGGGCAAGAAGGTCCAAGGCCTCATTTATATGCCTGGTGCCCTAGATTAGTCCTTTAATTTCTCAGTTCCTAAATTTTTAATTGCACCAAAGGAAACATTACAAACTTCCCATTATTCTAAATACCTATTTTGAATATATTTCTTAGTATATTCTAAGCCCTTCTTGGTGACCATGACATTTTCAGAACATGTGTTATTTGATGCTCCAAATAAAGTTGTTCCCTCAGGCCCTGCTAAGGAATCTTTGCCCCCATGCAAAGGCCTCTGTAGCTCATACTTTAGGGAGCTTATGACCATTTTGCTTTATAGCATTTTAAAATTATTTATTATTTTTCTTAACATATAATGTATCATTTGCTCCAGGGGTACAGGTCTGCGAATCATCACGCTTACACATTTCACAGCACTCACCATATCACATACCCTCCCCAATGTCCATAACCCAGCCACCCTCTCCATACCCCTCCCCACCCAGCAACCCTCAGTTTGTTTTGTGAGATTAAGAGTCTCTTAGGGTTTGTCTCCCTCCTGATCCCATCTTGTTTCATTTTTTTCCTTCCTTAACCCCCAAAACCCCCACCCTACCCCTCAAATTCCTCATATCAGGGAGATCATATGATAATTTATCTTTCTCTGATGGACTTATTTCGCTCAGCATAATACTCTCTAGTTCCATCCATGTCATTTCAAATGGCAAGATTTCATTTCTTTCGATGGCTGCATAGTATTCCATGGTATATATATGCCACATCTTCTTTATCCATTCATCTGTGGATGGACTACTAGGTTCTTTCCATAGTTTGGCTATTGTGGGCATTGCTGCTATGAACATTTGGGTGCACGTGCCCTTTCGGATCACTACATTTGTATCTTTAGGGTAAATACCCAGTAATGTGATTGCTGGCTCAGAGGGTAGCTCTATTTTCAACTTTTTGAGGAACCTCCATGCTGTTTTCTAGAGTGGCTGCACCAGCTTGCATTCTCACCAACAGTGTAGGAGGGTTCCCCTTCCTCCGCATCTTCACCAACATCTGTCATTTCCTGATTTGTTAATTTTAGCGGTTCTGACTCGTGTGAAGTGGTATCTCATTGTGGTTTTGATCTGTATTTCCCTGATGCCGAGTGACATGGAGCACTTTTTCATGTGTCCGTTGGCCATCTGGAGGCCTTCTTTGTAGAAATGTCTGTTCATGCCTTCTGCCCATTTCTTGATTGGATTATTTGTTCTTTGGGTGTTGAGTTTGATAAGGTCTTTATAAATTTTGAATACTAGGCCTTTATCTGATATGTCATTTGCAAACATCTCCTCCCATTCTGTCCGTTGTCTTTTGTTTTTGTTGACCATTTCCTTTGCTGTGCAAAGCTCTTGATCTTGATGAAGTTCCAGGAGTTCATTTTTGCCCTTGCTGCCCTTGCCTTTGGCGATGTTTCTAGGAGCTTATGACCATTTTTATGCATCCTCTTACCTTTGCACATCTTACTACCATCCCAGTGCAACACATTTGTTGCCTTATCTTGCTGCAGGCTAGGAAATATAATGAAGTTTGTTAAAATTAGAATAAGCAGATCCAGGATTTTCTCTTTGGAATAAAATACACAGGCTTTAATTTAATTTACTTCTATTTCCAAAGTATTGTAGCTTTTATTTTATTGTGTCTTATTTTCATAGCATCCCCACTGATGGATTCAGGGAGATACTATTTTCCCTGTTTTACGGATGAAGAAGCTGAAGCAGAAGGCTCTCTTAGGTTATTCTGAGTAAGGATTAGACTAGAAGCCAGGGTCCAAGGCTCCTGCCACAAAGCTTGCTACCCTAATAATAATACAGGGGAAAGTTATCGCACTTTTTAAAAAAGATTTTATTTATTTGACAGAGCATAAGCAGGGAGAGTAGGAGAGGGAGAAGCAGGCTCCCCACTGAGCAGGGAGCCTGACACAGGGCTTGATCCCAGGACTACAGGGTCATGACCTGAGCCAAAGGCAGACGCTTAAACACTGAGCCACCCTAAAAGTTACTGGATTTTTGAAGTCTGTTTTTTCTGCTCGTCCTTTACTTGCTCCCAGTCTAGACTGCATTTCTGGGGGCCGACATTGTTGTGTAATGTTGTAAAGACCTCCAGCCGAGAGATGAGTTACTAGATATGAAATACGCACTGGGAAATCATCTTAGAAGGTTTGGTTATTTCTACACATTTAGTAAGAATGGCTTGAAAAATAGAATGTGAAAGTGAAAAGGAATTCCTTCATCAAAGCACTGAAACATGTTTACTGCTTTTTAAGCTGCCAACTTTTTGTGGACCTGGGAAACAGAGCACAAGTGAACAATCACAGCCCACTCAAGGAGCCAAGCACAGTCTGGAAAGAAACAGGAGCCCAAATACCAGCAGGTGGGTTAACATTTTGTTCTCTGTGTCACCATGCCTTTAGACTCCCACGTGACCCCAGAGGCACTTAATGATCTTCATGTGTCTTGTGACAAAGAGACTGTGGGTGATGAAGAACACTAACACAGAAACAGATCTTGGCAGGTTTTCTCCTTCAGGTGAGCGGAAAGAGTCATGTAACAGAAACCTGTAGGAAAAAACATCGAAGGTAAAGGAGCTGGCAGGTTAATCAGGCAGAACTCAACGATTGTCAAAAGCAAAGCACCTTGCTCTTCCAAAGCTGCCCAGATTGTTTTTCTTAAAAAAGGAATGCCAGGTATTCCATCTGTCAGTGCTCCAGAAACCAAACTATTTGGAAACAAGGGTTCCTCAAAATGAGCATCCCTGACTGCAGAGCAGGGGCTGAGCGGTTTAACTGTTACCATGCAGCCTCTGATTTCCAGCCAAATCTATGAAATGAATTGGCTTCAGCACCGATCATGGGAAGGAGAGCATATATGTACACTGAGTTTTTAAGAATTTAGGTAAAACAAATTTTATTTTGCATAGGGGTAATTATTCAAGGCTCATAAATGTGTTTCAAGATAGACTAGTCTGTCAATTCCAGTTTTCCTTTCCTGTGGTTAAATGGTAGCTTTAATCCATGCCTTTGGAGTCAGTTCTTCTGGAAAAAAGTAACTTTTTGTTTCTCTCCCAGTGGTGACTGAGACTAATGACAAGAGTTGGCTTTTCCTTTCACGTTGGTAAATGTGTTCATTAGGGAGAATCAAGGAAAATAGCCCAGACATTTTAGTTCAGTGTATTTTACCTTTACAAAGGGAATTATTAGAGAACCAACTAACTGGCATCAAAGGGGTTAGAGCTCACATCATTGAGAGAAGCAGATAGGGTGACAGTATGGCCATTAGTTAACAAAGCAAAGCCGTAGTTGTGGAATCCGGTACACCCATTCACCATGTTCCCCCAAGAGAACAAAAAACGGACTAAAGAAAAGCTTAACATTTTGCTACCAATCCACCAAGTCTTTTTGTATGTTTTCCAAAGACGCTTAACCAACTGAGTCACCTAGGCACCCCCATATAGGTATTTTTATATCCTGACTTTTCATCTTACATTAGAACAAGAGCATTATCCCACTTTATTAAAAAATATCCAGGTTGTGCGCCCGACTGACTCCATCAGAAGAGTATGCCACTCTTGGTCTCAGGGTTGTGAGTTTGAGCCCCAGTTGGGTATAAAGATTACTTAAATAAATATTAAAAAAAGAAAACATCCTGCAAATTTGAACTTGTTGGATTTCCCCCATTGTTGCATTTTAGGTAGTTTCATGCTTTGATCCATTTTGAATAGGGCTGCAGTGACTTGTCTTTGCAAATTTTTCTGCACTTTGGATTATGTCCTTGGTGGATTGCCAGAAGCGGAGTTACTAGGTCAAAGGGTTTAAACATTTTAAAGATACTTGATAGCTGCTGCCAAATTGCTCTTTAAAGAAGCCAATCAGATCTGACCTTTCCAGGTCAACAGTCTCTGTGTTCTGGTCCAGTGGGGAAGCAGGGCATTCAAGATAATGAGGAATTCATACATATGCCAACTATGTGTTTTTGAGGAGTTATTTTAATAGACGATGAGATGTATATGATCAAGGATATGTAGAGGAAGAAAGACTCCCTTGTTTTTCAGATGAGGAAACTTGATCCACAAAGACTGAAGTATGCCACAGGCAGGCAGCTGGTTAGTGGAAGGTAGGGTCTAGAACTCAGTGAGACTAGGCTGAAGAGCTCTGAATGTTCTTCAGGCTCCCTGGTGTCTTTTTTTTTTTTTCTTTTTTTTTTTTAAGATTTTATTTACTTGACAGACAGAGATCACAAGTAGACAGAGAAGCAGGAAGAGAGAGGAGGAAGCAGGCTCCCCGCTGAGCAGAAAGCCCGGTGTGGGGCTCGATCCCAGGACTCTGGGATCATGACGGGAGCCGAAGGCAGAGGCTTTAACCCACTGAGCCACCCAGGCGCCCCTCCCTGGTGTCTTAAGGCCGTGTTTGAGAATGTTAGTTATTGTGCTTTTACTGACTCACTGGTTTGTCTGTTACTGGAGAATTCTGGTTGAAGGGTAGGAACAGTTACCAAACCATCACCTGTGTTCTGTGGCATTGTTGGGGTGGGGGGCTCTGCTAGACCTCAGAAGTCTGTCTAGTGAAACTCGATTTCAATTGTGGGTTTCTTCTTCCTGTGAGAATTTCTCGAGTACTTTTAGAATCATGAAATCTGAAATTGGAAACTGAAAATAACCTTAGAGGTCTTCTAACCCAGTCCCTTCATTTCTTAGCCAGGGAAGACCTAAAGAGTCCAGTGCCCAAACCAAGCTGACTCAGCTTAGTAGTGCCCTTGTCACTGTGTCAAGGCACCCTAAGGGCCCTGCTGTGTCATCCAGCCCTAGCCAGGGCTCTACGAGGTAAGGAGTCTGTGGTCTGAACATTGTGGAGTCTTGCGCTCTCTGGTGGTGGGCAGGAGTCAGTGCAGCCCCAGGAATGACTGAGAGTAGGGGCTGGTCCTCTGTGTGGGCTGGTGGGCTCAGGCTTGTGTCAGAAACTTGAGCAAACCGGTGTATTTGTGTCCACCCTGCTCCCCTTCCCCCAAACCTACATAATTTAGGATCAGTATGGAGTCTGTATCTTCTGAAATCTGTAATGCAAAGTCAAGAAATAATGAAGATGATGGAGAGGTACACTTAAAGTGGAAAAGTGAGTAAAGAGCCATAGGTTCTGTTGAGCCAAATGAAACTTAAAGTATATTTCTAACCTGCTTGTTATCTCTAAGTACACAGTCTGTATTGCACCAGCCTCCCATGTTCTTTTCTTCTGCTAGATCATTCCAGTTTAAAAATTACGGCCTTTCTGATTACAAATTTCAGAAAGGAAATGTCTTTCTTTCTTTCTTTCTTTTTCTTTCTTTTCCCCCTCATCCTCCTCCTTCTTTTGTTTACCACATACTCAGGAAAGATAAGCTTTTATTAAGATGGGTCTTTTAACATTGTTTAAATGAACATGTTTTGTGTTACTAGTCCAAAGAAAAGAGACCATCAAGCCTGCCACTGTGTATACTGTTCTGTTCAGTGATTTATCTTTTAGGAAAAAACTTTTTTTCATTTCTAGACTTTATAGGAAATATTTCCATTGTACATATATTGATGCATATTATATAACAAGTGTAGCAAAACAATATGCAGTAGAAATTTAATGTGTAACATTCATTATGAAAGTAGAGAGCATGTAGTGTCACTTTTGCATATCCTGTGGGCGTTTCCTTTTGTATCAGTTTTATAAGCTTGAAAGGATACAGTGTCTACGTTTTTTTAATACTAATGTTAAATGACATTAGCAAAATTATAGAACATTTGGAATGAAGATATGCTCATGCGGATACACATATAAAACAAATAAACAAACACAGACACACACATTCTCACACAATATGATCTCTGCCTAGCCTAAAGGAGCTGGACAAACTCTAGAATCCTTTCCATTAGTCTGTAGAGATTGTGATTTTCTTATAAAATCTTCACAACAAGTTCTATCTACAAGTTTTTTGCTACCTTCCATTCTAAAATTCAGGATGTACTGAAATTCTGTCCTTCCTTCTGTTATCAATTCTTTTCTCTCTTCCCCTTCAAGCCCAACAGGGCAAGCTAGGGATGGTGCAGTTCTAAAAAGACAATTATTATGACAGTATGAGTTATGAAAGTATTATATAGCTCTTTAAGAAGGAAAAGCTTTTGTCCAGTGTTCACAGTTCTGTTTTAAATGCTGCTTTCCCTTCTCTCCAGGGGAGGTGAAAGAAATGGCAGAGAGAGCGGCTACTGGGCAGCTGGCGGTACCACCTTGGCATCCTCAGAGTAGTGTGACTTTAGAGGATGAGGCTAAAAATGAGCCTGATCTCCTGCTGCAGCCCCTGCTGAGGGACCCTGAGAAAGTGGGCTGGCAGTGCACTGTAGAGTATCCCAGGAAAAATGAGGAGTCCGGAGGAAATGGCAAGTGTGACAAAATGGACAACAGTGACTGTGACAGTAACCAGCACGGCAGACAGCATGGGCCTCAAAGCTTCACCAGTAAGTTCAGTTGGAGGAATTGGGATAGATGAGCTCTATCAAGTTACTCACTCAAAGATACGTAAGCCTCCTGGCATATTTCCTTTGCTTGGTCTTCTCTTCATTCGCATCTCTCTGGGAACCCTGAACTGCAGGGGAAAACAATACCCTATTGATTCCTCTGTCCTTCCTGAACGTAAAGAAATCCAAAGATTCGTGAGTTTTCCTGTTACTGGAGCAGACCCATTTGCTCAAAGAAAGTTAAATAATCTCTATACAGTGAGCCTGTTCCTGGCTGTAACCTGGCAGGGAAATGAACCTTTCTTACCTGAATACAGTGGTAGAGGGCTGTTCCCTACTGCCCATTTCCTTGCATTGCATTTTAAGCCAGAAAAACTCCACTGGCTCCCAGAGATTTTGTGCCAGAAGAACCCAGAGACAAATGGCATTGACTGTCATCACTTTATAGATTTATAGGTTAAAACTGAAGGCCATGTAGTTCCACTTGGTGATTTGCTTGCAATCAGGGAATGGAATGTTATTTCTTCATTGTTTATAAGTCAAAGAAAGATGCATCTAAAATTATCACTTAGGTAGAAAATCTACCTGTCTTGGGCTCTTAGTATTTAGAATCTGTTCCTTTTCAAGCATTGCTCTTGAATGGGTGGGCAAAAGGATTGATGATATAGGACCATGTGTTGGGGTCAGGCCAAACTAACAGTATCCACTCTCTGGACTGACCCTGACAAATGAGACATGGCCACCCTTGGCAGAATAGTCACACATCTTTTCTCTCACACCATTCTTATCCCCTTCCATGCCATCTAAATATCACTGAATGACTTTGGCCCTGGTTCTGTCATCATTAGATATCAGGCATCTGTCTCCCAGAAAAAATGAGACGCCAGAGCATAGTGAAGTCTTTCAAGCAAGTTCTGATGCATCTGTGGTCATTGAGAAATCTTACAGCGTAAGTAATATGGCCTACAGAGCCAGGTGGAACCCAAGGACCTAATAAAGTCGAATTGAGTTGTTATGTATTATGCCAGTTAAATAATAACTGTAGTCGTTCTTTTTTGTTGGAGTACATTCATGTCTGTGACATGAATGAGGAAGTCTTTCTTCCCTGCCTAAATACATTTTGAGTCATTTCAACTCAAAGCACTGTGTATCTTAGAGTTTGTGCAGAACACAGAAAGTGTCAGAGTCAGGAAGCCCTTGAGCTTCCTGTCTAGTTAGATAGATAATACCAACTCTGGAAGCACAGTGTGAGGTCAGGTATCAAAGCTCATGTCCCAGCAGGTGACTGAGGTCTGATTGGAGTAGCAAGAGCAAGGCCAGGGTTGTGATGAGAGTTCCTTCACCTAGAATGTCCTCTAAGACCCATAGACAGCTCTCAGTGGAAGGCATGTGTTCATGCCTGAAAACTGCACCTCCACAGGATCAACGCATTGAGGCTCCAGCCCTGCAGGGGTTTAACGCACCCTTGAAGCATGTGGTTGGGCCACAGTCCAGCCAGGCTAAGGAGCCAGAATTTTTTATCATTATGATATGATGACACAATCACTTAAAGAATATAAACAGCAACTGAAAATGAAATAATATAAAAATACAGTTGTGATAACATTTAAGATCTTTCAACGAACATACTATTGTATTTAATCATAGCACACAAACCATTCACAAGGACAATTTAAGACAATTTATTCTTTTTCTCACATGGGCGCGGGAAGGATAGGCCATGTTAAGCACACTGGCTTGGCTGGAGAAACAGGTCTGTCAGGGAGTTGAGGAGGGTATGTGAGGCCAGGCTTATCTGAGAAGTTTCAATTTGATATGAGAAGTAAAGGGAGCAGCTGCCAAGCATGCGGCAAGAAGAAGTGTGTGGCAAAAGCAGCATCCAAGGAAATAAATCATAAAACCTCTGCAGAGAGATGACTGAAGGTATGGAGAGGAGCTAGTTACCTGCCCATGTGGGGATCAGGGGCTGAACAGGGAGAAGAGCAGAAAAGGAGGGGTGGAACAGAGATGCTGAAGAAATAACTGGGACTTTTGAATTTTCAAGTTTTATTTTTATTATTGAGATTGCATCGCTGTTTTTTTCAAACGATTTATTTATTTGAGAGAAAGCTCACATGCACAAGCTGGCATGAGCAGGGGGAGGGGCAGAGGGAGAGAGAGAATCCTCAAGCAGACTGACCCTGAGCTCGGAGCCCAAAGAAGTGGGCTTGATCCCAGGACCCCGAGATTGTGACCTGAGTGAAAATCAAGAGTCAGAGGCTTATCTAACTGAGTCACCCATGTGTCCCTGCATTGCTACTTTTAATATTATGTTCCTTCATTTGCTTTGAAACTGTAGCACCCACAGGACTCCTCAGTTCTGAGCGGCCTCAAGCTTCTTCGTCTAGAGAACAAAGCATCTGTGGCTGGCTGTTCAAGCTCAGGCCCAGCCTGGGTTGTCTAGGACCTTTCTTCTTAGAATTTCAGAGCAGAAATGTCGCCCAACTCCCTTCCCCTCCGTTGTGCAGATGAGGACTGTGAGTCTCAGGGCTGTCACTGGCCTCACTTGCTGCAGAGGTTTCACAGCTTATAGTGGGGAAGGAGGGCAGAGGCAGGTGTGCAAGGAGGCAGGGAGGGCTGGCTCAGGGAGTGTCACCCTGACTGCTGGGTAATTTTGGAGAACCCCATTATTAACACTGCCTCCAACTCTAAAGGATTTGTTTATAATGAACAACAACCTAAAAGTGATTTCCTACATTATTAATAGGATCAGTCTGTGCGATCAACTTGTTCACCAGAATCTTCTGAGGACATAACAGATGAATTTTTGACTCCAGACCATGAATATTTTTATTCCTCGACTGCTCAAGAAAACTTAGCTCTAGAGGTAAAAAAACCACAGTTTAGGGAAAAGTACTTTTCAGCTTTCTCTATTTGCCTTAATTCTTTTAAGTTGTCTTTATTGAGAAAAATAGCTTACACATAAAAGTGTATAATGTTGACTTAGCAGTCTTTTCAAATTTTGAGAAAACATCTGAAAAATAAGATGTTTGAGGTCATATACAGTTTCTCCCAAAACCGTGGTTCCTGCATTTGTATAGTGCTTCGTACTTTTTTTCAAAACGCTTTTCTTCATGTTACCTGATTCACATATTCTTCCTGTGGAGAAGAGAAGAAGGCCTGCTGTTATTCCTCTGTGTGAAGAAGTGGTGATCCGCATATGTGGGGAATTAAGCTTGGCCTGCCGAGCATCGAGCATGAGCATCGGTGGTGGGAGAGCCAGGATCAGAGGCCAGGACTCAGCATGAGTATGACGCTGGGCAGTGCATGGGGCTTTCTCAGGAACTTGCCCGGGATTGGCAAGCACCTGTTTGTACAGAATGTTTTCATTTGTAAAATGAAGCTGTTTGGATTTTCTTATTCGTTTGTGTAATTTCTGCCTCACTTTCCTACTAACCTACCACCTTTTTTGGGCATTTTACCAATATGGAAGGTGGGGTGGAAGAAAGGGAGAATTGATTGTATGTTTCAAACACAACATTTGACTGACAAGAATTCAGTGATGCAAAAAAACACCATTTCCACTATTCTGTACTTCTGATAACTCAGAGTAATTTTTCACTGTTATTCCATCAACTATTCTTGATTTGGATGAGCAGATTGGGATGTTAAGAAAATCTTTAACAAAAACATACAAAGTATATATATACACACATTAATGTACATGTGTATACATACATATATACATATATACGTATAAGTGTGTGTACACATACATAAAGTGTAACATGGAGAAAAGTACACAGCTCTTACGTGTGCAGCTCATGGACTTGCACAGACTGAACACATTCATGTAACCAGTACCCAGATCAGGAAGCAGTCCTCCAGCAGATCCCTCCCCCCGCACGCCCTGGCCTCCTCCAGTCGCTGAACCCTTTCAAAGGAACCAGTATTCTGACTTCTCACCCCAGAAAGTAACTTTGCAGTCTGCGCTATTTTTCCAAACTTTTTTCCTTATTTTATTTATTTATTTATTTATAGGTTTTATTCATTTATTTGAGAGAGAGGGAGAGAGAGAGCACGAGCGGGGCGGGGGGCAGGTGACGGGGAGAGGGAGAAGCAGACTTCCAGCTGAGCAGGCTCCCATTGCAGGGATTGAGATGGGGTGCCATCCCAGGACCTTGGGATCATGACCTAAGCCGAAGGCAGACACTAACAGACTGGGCCGCCTAGGCACACCCCAGCCTTTTTTGGGTTTTCTGATGAAGGTCCTAAGAATCAAAACATCTTTGTTGGAATGCTGGGGAGAGAAGGAGATAATGACATAAGGAAAAGTCACACAGTTCCTCCTCACAGTGGGAGGCAGGGGAGAGCTTGTTGAGGAACACAGAGTACAAATGATCCTTAATGTCTTTGAAATGGGTTTGTTCTTTTTCTATTAAAGATGCAGGAAACTTATAAAGATTTTCAAGGTTTAAGAACATCAATAAATTCTCCTACCTTTTGATTAATATCCTTCATTCTCCAGTGACCCTTCTTCCTTTACCCTTTTATTCTTTTGTAGACCTCAAGTCCCATAGAAGAGGACTTTGAAGGAGTACAAGATGCATTTGCCCAACCTCCAAGCTCTGGTAATAAACTCTTAAGGCAGATTCCTTCTCACTTGCCTTTACTTTCTATTAGATGACAGAACTTTAGAGCTGGAACAGTCCTTAGAGATAACTTCCTCCAGGCCTTTGATTTTACAGATGAAGGAACCTAGGGTAAGGGATTTCCCTTCCTTAGAATGAATCTCTGGCCCCTCACCAGCCTCCTGACAGCCACAGATCATGTTATCTGTACTTCCCCTTGCATGTGTTTAGTGGTTCCTGTTCCTCCTCCTCACCCTCCCTTTCTGCCCCCTCCCCCTCCCGTCTTTCATTAGATTCCTCACCCCTTCGGGGCATACACGGGTGCTTGGTTGTCTTCACTGAGCTGACTTGAGGGGTTTGCCCAGGCCATATGTGTCAATAACATGTTGTGTTATTGACACAACAAAAACTAGAACTTGCTTTTCATGCCCTTTTCCACCCCAAAAAGCATTTTCCTTTGCTTGCTTAGCATCTTGGCAAAGAGTTAATAACAGCCAGTCGTGCACAGTCAACACAACATCCTTCCCTTGGGAGGCCTTGAGTTCTGTATAACTCAGCAACTGCTTTCCCTTCCATGGGAAGTTAACCTTGGATCAGCTGCCCGGGTGAGATAAGATATAAGTGAACCCCTTGTTCTGATATAGACATTTTAAAAATTGTGCACTTTTACTCTTTTAGGGTGTATAGCTATCAGTTTTAAAGCCAGTTACCCACCCCCTGAGCCATGTAGATGTCTCTGGTCATGTCTCAACATTCTGAACCCAGGCATGGTGGGCTTGGGTTCTGAACTTACTCACTCCCTTCCTCCTGCTGCACACTGTCTTCTTCTTTTTTTTTTTTTTAAGATTTTTTTTTTATTTTTATTGATTTGACAGAGAGATATCACAAGTAGATAGGCAGGCAGAGAGAGAGAGGGAAGCAGGCTCCCTGCTGAGCAGAGAGCCCGATGCGGGACTTGATCCCAGGACCCTGAGATCATGACCTGAGCCGAAGGCAGCAGCTTAACCCACTGAGCCACCCAGGCGCCCCTGCACACTGTCTTCTGTCTCTAACCTGATTCATGCCCCTGTCACAGCCGAGAGCATTTTAAGAAGCAATAAGCTGTGAGATGAACAGTTAAATCCTCAGGACGACATGTGTTAAAAGTCCCCAGATCTGGGTCTTGGGTCATCCACTCTTTTCTGTGGAGCCTCTGTCCATGATCATATTCTGTGTGAGCCTTGCCTGCACGTAGTGATTTCACTTCTGTTTGGAAGAGGGTTGAGTGGGATAGAGAAGTTACGGGGCAGATAGGTCAGAAACCCAGGGCTAGTTTGATATAGACATCTGAAGTACATGAAGAAGCCTCTGATTTCTACTCATTTCCTGCTTTTGGCCTTTCTCTCCCTCCTTTTCCACTAGGGCTCTGACATGTATCCCTTCCATACCAGGCAATGCCATGGGTAACAACTGGGCATACGCTGGGTCCCAAGCCCAGTTCTGCCACTTTTTTTTTCTTCCCACTGCATGACTTTGGGCAAGTCATTTCACCCCAGGACCCCACTCTCCTTTTGTATAAAGGAGAGAGACTCTAAAATCTCTAAGTGTTCCTCCAGCTCTAATTGTGTTTATTAGGCATTCCATTAGGCTTTCTAGTTTTATGCTTTCTAGGTATTTGAACAAGTGTCATGAGAAGAAGAACCCCAGAGCTTCCCTACTGGTGGGGTAGAGACCTCCTTGGTACCTGCTAAAGGTGACACTGCTTTGGTGGGCTTCCCCATTGCCCACTACACCACATGTTCCTAAGGAATGGCAAGGGGATCATGAACATTTGCTAAGAGGGAAGGCTCTATAAACCAGAGCAGTATGGTGCTGGGAAGGAATATGGATAGTGGCCCTGTTTGCCCTGAGATCAGCAAAGTATCTTACTGAGAATTGGTGGGAAGTAACTTTGGACACTCAATGTCAGGGAGAACAGATGAGAGTTGAATTAGTGTTGTCTCACCACCCTGCGCTCTAAGTGGAGCCTGATGGCTGGCCAAGAGGCACAGTTAGCCCTCTGGGAATGCCCAGCTAATGGTCTTTTCTGTTTGGAATCTTGAGTGAACAAACAGTTCTTGGTTTCAACGCCCCCTGGTGTCTGTTGACAGGAACCAGGTCAGTTTGCCTTCCTGAAAAGACAAAACAACATTTGTCTCCAGAAATAACTGAGTGGTTATAACTGAAAGGCAAGTAAATGGCTTGATTGTATTCTGAGTGTCAGAATGTAGTTACCCCCTCGGAGCAAGGAAAATAAACTTTCAGAGCAAAAACCTCTCCTACAGCACTCAATCCAAACCCAACTAGGAAGCACTTTGTTTATTCAGATTATTTCTCATTCTGGACCAGACCAAGGGGAATTCTAGGGAATGAAGATAACACTCTGAGTTGGCAAAAATTCAATAAAAAAAAAAAATGCATTTACTTTATTCTTTCAGGTGAAGAAAAGTTCCAAATGAGAAAAAGACCTGGAAGGAATGCTGAGATTTTAGCCAGGTCTCAATTCCAACCCATACGAAGGTATGTGCTAGTATTTTATTCACAGTTTCAGACTCACAGAAGTAATGTTAAGTGATGATAATACCCATATTTATATATTGCTCGTCCTCAAATGTTCTAGCTACCATGTCAGAAAAATTAGCTTTGGGCACCTTAAGTTTCTTAGGATTTGTTGAGCAGGATTGTGAAGGATCGTGAAGAGGAGTCATTACCTGTATTCAATGATAATTCAGTCATTATCTGTATTATCTGTATTCAGAAATCTGAATACTGATTTCTCATTACAGAGAAATGAAGACTTAATGTTCATATAACAACATAGTCATAGGGGCGCCTGGGTGGTACAGTAGGTTGAGCATCTGACTCTTGGTTTTCCCTCAGGGCATGATCTCAGGGTCATGAGCATGGAGTCTGCCTGGGATCCTCTTTCTCCCTCTTCCTTTTCCCCTCCTGCTCATGCTCTCTCTCAAATAAATAAATAAATCTTAAAAAAAAAAGGAAACACATACCTGAATGTTTATAGCAACTTTATTTATTTATTTACTTATTTTTGTGACTTTATTTGTAATAACCAAAAACTGGAAACCCAAATGTTGTCCACAAGTAAAGGATTTTACAGACTGGTACATCCAATACTGTGGAATACACCTCAGCAACAAAAAAGAATGAACTATTGATACATGCAACAATCTGGATAGATGTCCGGAGGGTTGTGCTGGGTGGAAAGCGCAATCCCCCAAAGTTATTTACTATATGACTCCACTTATATAACATTCTCGAAATTATAAAATTATTTGAGTAGTTTCCAGGAATAAGGTAGAGGCAGGCAGTAGGAGGGAAGTAGACATGCTTATAAAACGGCAGCATGAGGGGCGTCTGGGTGGCTCAGTCGGTTAAGCATCTGCCTTGGGCTTGGATCATAGAGGGCTCCTTGCTCAGCGGGGAGTCTGCTTCTCCCTCTGCCCCTTCCCCTGCTTATCTTTTCTCTCTCTCTCTCTCATAAATAAGTAAAATCTTAAAGGGCACCATTAGGGATCCCTGTGGTGGTGGAAATGTTCTGTATCTTGACTATATAATATTGGTATCTTGGTTTGACACTATGGATTTGCAAGATGTTACCATTCAGTGTAACACGGGTAGAGTATGTTTCTTTAAACTTCATGTGAATACACCGTGACCTCAAGTGAAAAAGTCTAATTATAAAAACTAATAATAGATGCAAAATGTCTGATACAATAACACTCAATTTATTTTCCCTATCTCTAGGCCTCAACTTTTTTTAAAAAAATTAACATAAAATGTACCATTTTTTTCAGGGGTACAGGTCTATGATTAAATCAGTCTTACATGATATACAGTGCTTACCACAACACATACCCTCCCCAATGTCCATTATGCAGCCACCTCATCCTTCCCAACTCCCTCTACTCCAGCAACCCTCAGTTTATTTCCTAAGATTAGGAGGCTTTATGGTTTGTCTCTCTTTCTGGTTTCATCTTGTTTCATTTTTCCCTCCCTTCCCCTATGATCTTCTGCCTTGTTTCTCAAATTCCACATTTCAGTGAGATCATATGATAATTATCTTTCTCTGATTGACTAATTTCACTTAGCATAATACCCTCTAGTTCCATCCATGTCATTGCAAATGGCAAGATTTCATTTTTTTTAAAGATTTTATTTATTTATTTGTCAGAGAGAGAGAGGGAGAGAGAGCGAGCACAGGCAGACAGAATGGCAAGCAGAGGCAGAGGAAGAAGCAGGCTCCCTGCCGAGCAAGGAGCCCGATGTGGGACTTGATCCCAGGACGCTGGGATCATGACCTGAGCCGAAGGCAGCTGCTTAACCAACTGAGCCACCCAGGAGCCCCAAGATTTCATTTTCTGATGGTTGCATAATAGTCCCACATATATATGTATATATACATATATATATGTATATGTACACACATATATGTATATATACATATATATATGTATATATACACACCACATCTTCTTTATCTAGTCATCTGTCAATGGACATCTGGGCTCTTTCCATCATTTGGCTATTGTGGACATTGCTGCTGTAAACATTGGGGTGCAGATGCCCTTCGGATCCCTACATTTGTATCTTTGGGGTAAATACCCAGTAGTGCAATTACTGGGTCATAGGGTAGTTCTATTTTCAACTTTTTGAGAAACCTCCATACTGTTTTCCAGAGTGGCTGCACTAGCTTGCATTCTCACCAACAGTGTAGGAGGGTTCCCCTTCCTCCACATCCTTGCCATCATTTGTCATTTCCGGACTTGTTTATTTTAGCCATTCTGACTGGTATGAGGTGGTATCTCATTGTAGTTTTTGATTTGTATTTCCCTGATGCCAAGTGATGTTGAGCCTTTTTTCATGTGTCTGGATGTCTTCTTTGCAGAAATGTCTGTTCATATCTTCTGCCCATTTCTTGATTGGATTATTTGTTCCTTGGGTGTTAAGTTTGATAAGTTCTTTGTAGATTTTGGATACTAGCCCTTTATCTGATATGTCATTCGCAAACATCTCCTCCCGTTCTGTCAGTTGTCTTTTGGTTTTGTTGACTGTTGCCTTTGCTGTGCAAAAGCTTTTGATCTTGAGGAAGTCCCAGTAGTTCATTTTTGCCCTTGCTTTCCTTGCCTTTGGCAATGTGTCTAGGAAGGAGTTGCTGTGGCTGAGGTCGAAGAGGCTGCTGCCTGTGTTCTCCTCAAGGATTTTATGATTTCTTGTCTCATATTGAGGTCTTTCATCCATTTTGAGTCTATTTTTGTGCATAGTGCAAGGAAATGGTCCAGTTTCGTTTTTCTGCATGTGGCTGTCCAATTTTCCCAACACCATTTGTTGAAGAAACTTTCTTCCAATGAACATTCTTTCCTGCTTTGTTGAAGATGAGTTGACCATAAGATTGAGGGTCCATTTCTGGGCTCTCTACTCTGTTCTATTGATCTATGTGACTGTTGTTGTACTGTCTTGATGATTACAGCTTTGTAATAGAGCTTGAAGTCTGGAATTCTCTCTTCTGCCTCATTTATCCTAGCAGTTAGACCCTCCATTTTTTACTGTACCTCATGAATAGCCTTTTTGATTTTGACTTGGTTAGATTTTATTTCTCCAGAAAAGGATTCTCCAGGGTCTTCTATGCTTTTTTCAAGCCCAGCTGGTATCTTTATAATCTTTATTCTGAACTGTAGTTTTGACATCTTGCTAATGTCCCTATTGATTAGGTCCCTAGCAGTCAGTACTGCCTCTTGTTCTATTTTTGAGGTGAGTTTTTCCATTTTGTCATTTTGTGGAGAGAAGAATAGATGAACAAGAACACAAAATGCCAAAAGAGTAACAATAACCCCAGAGAAATATACACTAAACAAATCAGAAGAGACCTGAAACCAGGTGGAAAAGGAAAAAAGGGGAGATAAAAAATGAAGAATGTGATCAGGCTGGTGAAAAGCACAGAGCCACCGCTAGATTTTGGGTATATTTTGTCTGTTAGAAGAAACTGCCTCCCAAAATTTTAAAAAAAGAGAAACTTACATATATGCAAAAATAGGTTAAATACAATGAAGGTATGGAATATGAGTGTAAAAATGAAAATTTAAAAAAAAGATTTTAAAAAAGGAATTGGTAAGTTGGTTGAAGAAAGAAGAAAAAAAAGAGAGAAAGAGAGAATGTGATCAGGCAGATGAATAGAACAGAGCCGTACACTAGATTTTGGGTGTAGTTTGGTCTGTTAGGAGAGCTGTATCCCAAAATTTTAAAGAAAGAAAAAAATACATATATATAAAATAAGGTTAAGTACAATGAAGGGATAAAATATGACTGTAAGAATAAAAATTTAAAAAGATTTTAAAAAAAGAACTGATAAGAAGTTGGTTGAAAAAGGAAAGAAGAATAATTCAAAGAAAAGAAAAGAAAAAAATAAAGAAAATTTTAAAAGTTTAAGTTGAGGGACGCCTGGGTGGCTCAGTTGGTTAAGCAGCTGCCTTCGGCTCAGGTCATGATCCCAGAGTCCTGGGATCGAGTCCCGCATCGGGCTCCTTGCTCAGCGGGGAGCCTGCTTCTCCCTCTGACTCTGCCTGCCACTCTGTCTGCCTGTGCTCGCTCTCACTCTCGCGCTCTCTCTCTCTGACAAATAAATAAATAAAATCTTTAAAAAAATAAAAATTTTAAGTTGAAAGACTGAAGAATCATGGGGGAAAAAGCCATGAATTCTATGTGCTGTATTCCCCTAGCGCTGAAGTTGCGCAGTTCTCATTGACTAGTGACCTTGGTGTTGGCTGGACGTTCTTGTTGATCTTCTGGAGCAGGGGCCTATTGCAGTGATTCTCAGGTGTCTTTGCCTGAGGCAGAATTGCATTACCCTTGCCAGGATTCAGGCTGAGTAATCTGCTCAGGTTTGCTCTCAGCAGCTCTTGTTCCCTGAAAGCTTTCCGTCCAGCTTTGGAGGCTGAGAATGAAAATGGTGGCCTTCCAATCTTTGGCCCCAGAGAAGCCGAGAGTTGGGGCCCCACTCCTCAGTGTGCCCTCAGAGAAAAGCAGTCAATCCCTCCTGTCTCCCTGGTCTTTGGCCATACACCGTGCTCACCCAGCCTGTGACCGAGCATTTCTGTCTCTGGCGCATGGTCCCATTTAGAGTCTCCAAACCTATCAGATTCCTACAGTGCGCTCCTGTGCCATTCCTCCCAGTGGAGGAAGTGGGGGGTCTCCCCGATCTGCCACTTGTGGCATCCCTGCTCGAAGGGCAGTGGCCTGTGCTGCGGATCACAGTTTATGGCAACCCCAAGCTAAGAGACCCCTCCTCGGCTCCGTCTTTGCAGCCAGTTTCCCCACTTGGATACTTGGGAGTTCTGCCATACTCAGGTACCCCCCAATCTTTCTGCGACCCTGAGGGTCCTGAGACCACACTGTCCTAGTGAGGGTTCCACCCCCTACTTAGCCACCAGAGAAACATCCCTCGTGGCTCAGATTTCTAAAAGTTCCAATTTTGTGCTCTGCTGCTCTATCACTTGCCAGTGGCCAGCTGACAAAGACCCTCCACCCCAGTCTATCTTCCCATATATCACCTCAGATTCACTTCTCTGCACATCCCACCTTGCAGAAAATGATTGCTTTTCTGTTCATAGAGTTGCTGCTATTTTCTTTGTTCTCCAATTGAATTCGTAGGTGTTGAGAATAGTTTGTTAGCAATCTAGCTGAATTCCTAGGACTTAGCAAAATTTAAGTCTCCTACTCCTCTGTTATCTTGGACTCCCTTTCAAATTTTTATTTATAATAATTATAGTTAGTGTTTCCTAAGCAGCTACCATATACCAGTACTTGGTTTTCTCAAATTTAATTTATGTAACAGCCCTCCGAGGTGTATACTGTTCTCTCCATTTTGCAAATAAGGAAAGCAAAGTTAATTTTTTCTAAAGGCTAAACTTTTCTAAGTTAGTAAGTGGATGTATTGATCAGGATAGGCTAGATTATGCTATATAACAAACAACCCCAGATTTGAGTGCCTCAAAACAGCAAAAATTTATTTTTTGCTCATGCTCCATGTCCATCATGGATTGACTAGAAGTGTTCTGTGCTACATTACCTTCTATCCAAAAGCCAGGCTGAGGAAGACTCCATCTTTGTATTTTCTTGATTGCTCAGGTAGGAAAAAAGGGAACATGACCTTAAGGTTTCTGTCCAAAAGTGATTCCAGTCACTTTCACTTATATTTCACTGTTTACAACAAGTCATGTGGCCTTTTATAAAAGGAGGGCAAGAAGTGCTGTCCACCTGTATGCTTAGAAGAGAAACAAATACTCCAGTGAATAGAATTAATAAAGTCACAACTCAGTCCAAAATCTGTGCTCTTTCCTTTGTACCATTGGTTTCATAGGATTATTGCAAAGATTAAAAATATGAAAACATACAGAACAATTTAGCAATACACAGTTGTAGTTTGTACTCAACAGATAGTGAAATGGAATCTTAGACGTGGTTAAAGTAGAAACAAGTTTGTCTTCAGTATTCTTTTCTGGTCATTTTTTGGCATAAGTCTCTCTTGGCCTTGCCTGATGATCCATGCAGGAGGCTGTCTCACAGTTGGTAAGGCCCCACAGCTGTGCCCTTTGCTCCAGCCTCCATGCCCAGCAGATTTCCTGTGCTCTCTAGATTTCCTCAGGAACTTACTGTCATATAGCATCATTGGCTGGTTTCAGATGGGCTGATGCTTAGAGGGTATTTATTCAATCTCTGGGGAGGAAACTGAGGCCCAGAGCAAGGCCCAGACATGCCTGAGAACGTATGGCTACTCAGTAGCAGACCCAGGACTAGAACCTACTTTTTATTTCTGAGTTTAGTGCCCTTCCTGCTGCTTCTCACAGGGCTGATAAACTGGTCCCCTTGTACCAGGTTGGAGCATTCTGCTGACAGGGAATTCATATAAATTTTCTCACTTTCTCTCTTACAGTTCTGAAGGTGAACAAGAGGAGACATTAAAGGAATCACCAGAGGAGCTGAAAGAGAAAGACATGTAGGGCCACCAAAGGGTTGCCTAAGGATGCTGTGTAAAGTCTTGGTTTTAGGGGAATAGTATTTCCTTATTTGTAAGAGAATACTTTCTTCCCATTTTTACATATACATTTAATGTGAGCGTGTTTCTTTCTCAAAAAGCTGTTATGAGGATGTGATCTAAATCAATAGCATCTTATAATCAAGGAAATACATGATAATGATGATGTTAATAAGTTTACATTTGAGGTAGATGAAATCTGTTTTCCACATAAATAAATTTTCATCTGTGGAAATAGTTTCCTTTTAGGGGCTGAGATATCTTTAAAGTTATTATCTCTTTTTAGGATATTCCCTAATATTCTCTTTCAGATACATAAGATATTCTAAGATAGTCTAATTCTGGCCTACTGCCAAATAAAGATTATTGTCAAGAGCATCCTTAAAAAGTACCCCTTGGGAATATATTGTTTGATTTTTCTAAACATCTCCTAATTACTTTGTGCTTTTAATTTCTTAGATCCCTGACAGACATTCAAGACCTCTCCAGTATCTCCTACGAACAAGGTGGTTCTTTTAAGGAAGTCTCATGTAGAACACCCAGAATAAACCACGCACCTACAAGTGTCAGCACTCCGCTCAGCCCAGGTAACCAATGCAGGGAGGAGAAGTGTTTGGGAGAAGAACGGTTCCTGCCCCACTGGCTTTGGGAAGCCAGGCTATGAGAACAGACTGGCAGCTGTTTCCCCACAGTGCAGAGGTGTCTTTAGTTCTAGAGCTGGTGGGGATAATCCCATGGGGGCCCACGTAGGTGTTGGTGGTGATGGTTATTGAGCAGCTATAGGGAGTTTTTTTTTTTACTTAGGCGGTAGAGACACGCAAATGCAAACTGTACTTTGTATTCTAGCACTACTAAATTTAGTGCAAATACATTGGCTTCTCTCGTGTTTGTAACTCAAAACCTATTGTACTTAAATGTACATAGTTTTTTTTTTTTAAGATTTTATTTATTTATTTGACAGAGAGAGATCACAAGTAGACAAAGAGGCAGGCGGAGAGGGAGAGAGGGAAGCAGGCTCCCTGCTGAGCAAAGAGCCCGATGCGGGACTCGATCCCAGGACCCTGAGATCATGACCTGAGCCGAAGGCAGCGGCTTAACCCACTGAGCCACCCAGGCGCCCTAAATGTACATAGTTTTGAGTCCTGCAATCTCAACAGCCAGCATCAAATAGCCTTTCTGTGGTGTCCTTAGTCCCAGTATATTTGTGGTTCAAATAATCTCCCTTTATTTTGATGGCCAAGTTTAGAAACTGTCTTTTTTTTTTTTTTTTACTTTGAGGAGTTATGTCTCATATCAGCAGTTATTTTAGTTATTAACAATTCAGAGAATCCCTGGAATAGATATAGAGTTTTATGTTTTTGTTTTTAAATAATGTAAAGGACCTGGACAATAATTGCCCTCTTTTCTACAACAGGGTCAAGTTCTTCAGCTGCCAGCCGGTATAAAGACTGCCTTGAAAGTATCACATTTCAGATTAAAACAGGGTCTACCTCGTGCTGGAACAGTCAGGAATCTATTCAAACTTCATCTGATACATTTTCAACAGTTCGAGAGAAAGCAAAGAGCCTAGATTCCTTTCTTACTTCCTCTGAAACTGTCCCTTCAAGATTGACTGATCTTGTAAGTATACTGACTCCACTTTCCATACTCATGGAGTCAGCCCAATGGCTTTAGGGATCCAAAGTACTAAGATTTCTCCAAATCCATTTTACAAAGAAAGCAAGAAATAAGCTGGATCTTCTCTAGACCTCCTTGGGGTGTCTCTCTGAGTCTGTATTATAGGATATATCTTGGGTTTTTATGTACCCCCCCGTCCCCGCACCAGAAATAATGTTTGGCAATTTCTTTCTTTCTTCCTTCCTTCCTTTTTTTTTTTTTTGAAGATTTTATTTACTTATTTTAGAGAGAGTGAGAGAGCAAGCACATAAGCAGGGAGAGTAGCAGGCAGAGGGAGATGTAGTCTCCCTGCTGAGCAGGGAGCCTGACGCAGGGCTCAGTCCCAGGACCCTGGGTTCACAATATGAGTTGAAGACAGATGCTTAACTGACTGAGCCACCCAGGTGCCCTGGCAATTTCTTTAAAGAGCCAAACTGCCACAGTTTATGATGCTACTACCTTCACCTGCAGTGTACTTTCTGTCTACACATTTCCTACTCACTTGAGGCTTGAGTTCTCCCTTTGATGCCTCCTCTGCTTGGTTCCCTGAGAGTTTTGACTGATCACCTTCTCTGAGCTCCTGGACCAATAGTCTGCAATAAAAACACATATTTGTGTGCTACCTTCTCTCCTCCTCCTCCTCCTCCCCTGCTATCCTTTTCTTTTTCCCTTCTCTCTCCCTCATATTTCATATGTATAATCTCTTCAAGAAGACTACAAATTCCTTACTTGGTACTGTTCATTAAAAATCTGTTGACCATTCTATAGGCAGATCGATGTCTTGCTTTGGCCCTCAATTAAAAATCATCTGTTGGGCGCCTGGGTGGCTCAGTGGGTTAAGCCTCTGCCTTCGGCTCAGGGCAAGAGCTCAGGGTCCTGTAATCGAGTCCTTTTTCGGCCTCTTTGCTCAGCAGGGAGCCTGCTTCCCCCCAACCCCGCTCCCCTGCCTGCCTCTCTGCCTATTTGTGATTTCTCTCTGCCAAATAAATAAATAAAATCTTTTTTAAAAATAAAAAATAAATAAAAATCAACTGTCATCTTTTTTTTAAATTTTTTAATTTTTTTATTTGACAGAGAGATCACAAGTAGGCAGAGAGGCAGGTGGGGGGGGGAGCGGGCTCCCTGCTGAATAGAGAGCCCGATGTGGGGCTCGATCCCAGGACTCTGAGATCATGACCTGAGCAGTGGCTTAACCCACTGAGCCACCTAGGTGCCCCAACTGTCATCTTCTTTGGGCATTTGACTCACAAAAGGTCCACTCTGAAGTAGGGTGATAAAGAACTTTATGCTTCATTCAGCCATCTGTTAATTGGGCAGGTTCTAAGTGCCGGATAGCTTGCCAGGTCCTCTTCTAGGCATCCGAATATAAATAAGATAGACATAGTCTCTGCTCTGGAGGAGCTCCACATCTAGTGAGAAAGGCTGGTGTGATCCAACACAAAGGCAGGTACTGGGCACTGGGGAGGCAAAGAGGGGTGAGAAGGGATTGCAGAGGAGGGGCCTTTAGAATGAATTTGACTCAATCAACAAAACAAATGACTTCTTCCATCAGTGAAACACAGGCTTAATCTTGGAAGTGATTGAACTTCATGGTTCTTTTGAGCTCAATACATGTGTCAATTACCATGTTTATGTCTTACTTATAGAAGAGATTGTCTGCATTTACTGGGGCAGGTTCCTCCAATATTGCTAAGTCATCTGACATATCGTCCCATGCCACCCAGAGAAGGAGCCTGCCGAAAGGTAACCTGTGTTTATAATATCAAAATAGGACCCCCCAAAAAAAAAAATCCAATTTAAGGGAACCTTAGTCTCATCTTTGATGCTATATTAGATTCAAATAGAAATGCTATTTTCCCTCTGATTATAAAACATATTCATTAAACTTAGAGAATTAAAAAGAGCTATAAAAAAACCTACTATTCTACCACCAGTTTTTTAACTTCTTGTATTATTTTGGTATGTATCTTTTTTTTTTTTTTTGATATGTATCTTTTTCATCTTTTTTTTTTTTTTAATAAACTCTCTGCCCAACGTGGGGCTCAAACTCAAGACCCCAAATGAAGGGTTGCATGCTGTACTGACTGAGCCAGCCAGGCATCCCTCTAATTTCATATTTCTAGAAATATACAAAAATGTATATATTTTTAGCATAGTTGAGATCATAATTGTGTGTCAGCTCTGGGCTTTTTTTTTTCTTTGATGCTGTGTTTTGAGGATTTCCCCTTAATCAGTGGAAGTTCCAATAGTCCGTTCTATATATGTTGCTTAGACAAGCCCTTATGTTGAAGATTTATATTGTTTTCTTTTTTTTTTTTTTAAAGATTTTATTTATTTATTTGACAGAAATCACAAGTAGGCAGAGAGACAGGCAGACAGGGGGCGGGGGGAGCACACTCCCTGCTGAGCTGAGAGCCAGATCGGGGCTCAATCCCAGGATTCTGGAATCATGACCTGAGCCGAAGGCAGAGGCTTAACCCACTGAGCCACCCAGGCACCCCTATATTGTTTTCTAATTTTTGCTTTTTGTACAAAAATCTTTGTCTGTACCTCTGATACCTTTCTCAGGATAGATTCCTAGGAGATAGTTTTCAAATCAAAAGATATGAGAATATTAACAGCCCTTGAGGTGTGTTGCCTTTGCTATACTAATTTTAATGTCTTATGTTTTGGCACAGTTCTTGGATTTTGTGAATTATGCTGAGGGTTTTTGGTTAGTGTTACAACTGAGCAGTTAGGGAAAGGCCCAAAGAATGGTTGCTTTGTATCCCTTGGCCTGATAATCTATAAAGACCTCCCACTTTATGTTTTGTTCATTTTGAGTGGTCCAGAGCGCCTCTATCCCTCTGGGAGCCCCCAGCCACTTAGTAAGGATTTGTACCTCATGTACCCCAATATCCTTGGGGAGGAAAGGACACGGATCAGGCAGTACTGGGGTGGGTATGGGGCAAAGTAGGAAAGGGTTTGAAGTAAAAGGGGGAGTAAACCCATTCACATGTTAGGAGGTCTCAGGTAGGACTGCTAATGTGAAAGAAAGGCTGTGTCCCTGCCTTGGTTTGTTTTACTGTTGAGAGGTCCTAAGTCCATGTGGAAGCTGTGAAAATCCAGTTCAGGGCCAGGAAGGTATTAAGTCATTTTCCCCTTTATCTTTTTTAAGCACTAGTAGAAGCCATTTCACAGCGTCCCATTGATGAGCTACCACCACCATCTCAGGAGCTGCTTGACGAAATTGGTAAGGGATGTTCAATACTGAATGTGCTCCGTGGCCTTGTTTGTTATGGTCCCTGACCACAGTGTGGTTCTTTGTCTCATGTGTAAGCACTGGTACAAAAGCCTCTCAGAAGGTCTCATAGAATGTACAATTCAGGAAGGAGCGGTTTTCCAATGAAATGGGCCTTGCACTACTACTGAAACCTGTCCAGGATAATTAGCCTGTGTCTATTGTCATTTTGTTACTTAAAGGACCTATGGTAATGATTCTAAGAGAAATAACAATATTTGAGTGTTTATTATGATGAAATTCTTTTATTAAAGGAATTTTTCACTTCCTTTTTGAACCAAACCAATGATAATTTGGAGGCGTGATGTCTGGCTACTGAGGCCAAGACATCCTGTACTTTTCAGTTTTGCCATCAGCGGGAGGTACTAAAGGTATCAGGATCATGGATGAGTTACCTTCCTAGTGGCACAAGAACTAGGGTGGAACCAGTCAGAGCTGCCAGAACCTTCCTTAGTTTCTTTTTCTGTACTCACGGGCCCTTCTTACCTCATCGCACCTCTCCTCCAATTCCACAGGATCACAGGGTTGTTGGGTTAAGCTCTGAGGGCGCCCACCCCTACACCCTTTCCTTCTATAGAGATCACAGGAGTCACTGCAAAATCCTTCTCTCTAGTTGCTTTTCTTAGTATAGCAATAGAACTGCTGCTTGTAAGAGTAGAGGTCACCTACACATGTCCAGCTTAGGTAAATTCTCAGTGTCATTTGTTCTTGGTCATGACTTAACGTCAGGATTTGTAGGATCCTTTGCGGTTTGACCTTAGTGATACTTTCCCTCTGGATCCTGCTGTCTTCTCTCTTAGTCACCATATGGACTCCCCCATTTCAGCAGCTGTTAACAGGCTTCCTCCTGGGCTATAGCCTCATGGCACAGCTGTACCACAGTATACGCTGCAGAAACCCTCCCTCATTTTACATATGGGAATTATCTGGACCTGGTTTCTAGGTGATGTCTGTACTTTGACATGAGTCAGCAATTTCCCAGAAAGACAAAAGCGCAAGGGCACCTGAGTAGTGTCTCCTAATAATGGACACTCCCATGCAATTACTGTATATTATTCTGTTGTTCTACCTCAAGAGAGCTTTGGGGAGTGCCCTGGTGCTGACACCTGTTCTTTTGGAGGACCCACATCCAAAGCTCTAGTCTTCTGACAAGGGCCTAAAGGGGAGGATCCTCTTGAACCCTAGGGTAAAGATGATCCTTTAAGATCAACAAGGGACTACTTTTAACAAGGATAAAAATGGATTTCTAAATTTCAGATTATTTGAAATAATCAAATGGGGCCCCTTGATGCCCAGGAGCGGCAGGAAGGGCCTACTTCCTGACCTGCAGTAAGAGAGAGCCCTGTGCCTGCACACAATAGGGCTGCATCAGGGAACTATGGTCCCTGTGTGTGCTGCCTCCAATCTATCTTCCTGCTTTGCTCTGGGAGCACTTGAAGCAAACTGTAAAGCTAGCAAATGCAAAGCAGTATGTGGGGTCTAGCAGACACTTGTCTTGGTCTTGCGGTCAATTCTTTAGGAACTAGAAATTATGGATATTCTTTGCCTTCTGTCTCTTCATAAACTTAGTAAAAATATGAAATATAGGGTACAGAGGTGGGGAAAATTGGAAGTTGCTTTGATGTTGTTCCACACTATTTGAGAGAGAATAAAACACAGATTAGGAGCATAGATCTTAGAGCTGGACCATCAAGGTTTAAATCCCAGCTCTCCATCTTACTCTCTATGTGATACCAGGCAAGGTCCTCAACCTTTCTTTACTTTCATTTCCTCATCTGCTAAACAGAATTGGCAATCACATGATCAGTCTTGTAGGGTTGTTGTGAAGATTGCAAACATTAATCTTGAATGAATGTGTGTAAATTAAAAACAGTACCTGCTACGTAGGGCTCTGCAAATGTGACCTATCATCGTTAACATTTTTGTTTTTATTTTTACTCTTGGAATTGAACAGCATAGACCAGTGGTTCTCAAATTTTACCAGCTGTCAGAGTAACCTGGAGGGCTTGTAAAATATGATTGCTTGGCCCCACCCCCAGAGTTTCTGACTCGGTAGGTCTGGAATGAGGCCCGAGAATTTGCACATCTAAGTCAGAGTATGCTGAGTATAACTGAGTGAGCATACTGAGGCTGATCCGAGGGCTGCTCTTTGAGAACCACTGCCCTAGAGAATGGTGTGATATATAAAGGAAGAAGTAAGTTGCCTTCTGCTTTTGTATAATTGTGACAGAGCACTTGAAGAAGCAGCAGGCCTCATCCACAGTGTTGGGGGAGAACACAGCAAGTCATCTAGGCATCACTGCAAAAGGTAAGCCAACTACCCAGGTCCTTTTCATCAGGGCCTTGCTGCGACACTGTCTTTGGCAGCACATTGGTACATCTGGGGTCCTGGGGACCTTGAAGTCAGGGACACTTCCACCTCAGTTGCCACTTTTGTACTGCAGATGATTTCATGCCTCAGTCATCCTCATCTGTAAAATGTGGATGATAATTCTTACATCCTGAGGTATGCACAGTGCCTGCTACATTGTAAGATAGTGAACAAACCTTCCCTTCATAGGACTGCTGGCAGGATGAAATGAGATAACATTATGAAATGCTTGGCATAGATTAAAGGGTACTACACTTCCCCACCCAAATTCCTTCCTTGGGGCTTCAACCTAGAAACATCTAACAAGTAAGATCAGGGTAGTCCCCCAATGTAAATCTGGGCAATTTGTTTCCAGGGTCTCCTGCCTCTTTTTCTATGTGCCCTTTCTTTCTTCTGCTTCCTCTGTCTCTCTTGAGTCTTGGCACAGGTGAGGTTTCCTGTTGCTTCACCTGGCACCAGAGAGCTCCCAAGACCCCAGAAGCAGCTGCTGTGAATGCAGGCACCCTGTGGACTGCCACCTGGTCTCTGGCTCTCCTGGGAAGAAGTCATGCAATGCATATTTCAGGGAACACTGATTATCCTTAATTTTTTGCACTCCATTTTAAGGCAAACTTTCTCAATTGTTTTTTGATGTTGTTCTAATAAAGTCTTTCAACTGTTTTTAGATCAAAGGCACTTAGAAGAACAAGAAACTAACTGTGAAAAAGAAGATAGCAGTATGCTTTGGACCAAAGAAACTCAGGATCTAGAAGAGGACACAGAGAGGTAACAGAAAAAGCTGGATTTCTGAAAGGATTTAGTATATCATATCAGTTTGCATTAATTTGTCTTCTGATACTGACAAATAAGACGGGAAGAAAAGGTCTTTCTTCATATTGTCCTAATAGCCCCTATTCCTGAAAGTTTTTTGTTTTTAATTACCACTGTGATAAGATAAACGTTAACAGTTCAGTAGTGTTAAGTTTATTCACATTGTTGTGCAAATAGTCTCTTGAACTTATTCTTCTTACAAAACTGAAACTCTGTACTCATTAAAAACCAACTGCCCATTCCCCCTTTCCCCAATTCCTAGCAACCGCCGTTCTATTTTCTGCTTCTATGAGTTTGACTCCTCTTGATACCTCATAAAGTGAAGTCATTCATTATTTATCTTTCGTAACTGGTTTATTTCACCTAGCATAATATCCTCAGGGTTCATCCATGCAACATGGTCAGAATTTCCTCTTTCTTCTTCTTCTTCTTCTTCTTCTTCTTCTTCTTCTTCTTCTTCTTTTAACTATTTTATTTATTTGAGAGAGAGAGAGCGCGCCACACAAGCAAGGGGAAGCAGCAGCAGCAGAGGGAGGGGGAGATCAGGTTCCCTGCTGAGCAGGGAGCCTGATGTGGGGCCCAATCCCAGGGCCCAGGATCATGACCTGAGCTGAAGGCAGACACTTAACCAACTGAACCACCCAGGTGCCCCAGAATTTCCTTCTTTTTTAAGGCTGAATTCCTCTGTGTGTGTGTGTGTGTGTGTGTGTGTGCGTGTGTATGTTACATTTTGTTAATCCATTCATTTATTCGTAGATACTGGGTTACTTCTACCTTTTGCCTACTGTGAATAATGCTTCTATGAACATGGGTGTACAAATATCTCTTCTGGATATCCTGCTTTCAATTATTTTGGATATGTACCCTGAAGTGGTATTGCTGGATCACATGGTAAATCTATTTTTAATTTTTTGAGGAAATACCATACTGTTTTCCACAGCAGCTGCACCATTTTACATTCTTACCAACAGTGCACAAGAGCTCCAGTTTCTTCACATCCTTGCCAATACTTGTTATTTTCTTTTTTTTTTTTTGATAGTAGCCTCTCTAATGGAATGAGTATGAGGTGATATCTCGTTGTGGTTTTGATTTGTATTTCCCCAGTGATGAGTGATGTCGAGCAACTTTTCATATGGTCCATGGCCATTTGTAGATTTTCTCTGGAGAAATAACTATTCAAGTCCTTTGCCCATTTTTTAATAGGATTTTTTTCTTGTCAAGTTGCTTTTTTTCTGTTTTTGTTTGTTTTTACTTCATTTTGTGAGGTGAACATAGGTTTCAGCTTTTTTCAAAAATGTTTCAATTAAAGGCCTCGGAAGAGAATTTTTAGATCTTTGTAGCCAAATAAGAGAAAAATGGGGGCAATCATCCAGATAGTTGGGTCTAAAAACACAAGGTTGCCTCAAAAAACCCCATTCCATTCCTGATTCAGGGCTCTCCTTTGACCCATGCTATAAGGTAAACCACTTCAGTTCACCTCTCATGCCTTCTGACTTCTCTTGCCTTGTTCCGTGATTCAGGAATAGGACTGGTGTGAGGTGAGTGAGACACACTCCTTGGGCACAAAGTTGAAGGAGAAGACACCAAAAAATGCAGGGGTTGGGGGCACCTCAGTGGCTTACTTGGTTAAGTGTCTGCCTTCAGCTCAGGTCATGATCCCAAGGGTCCTGGGAACGAGCCCCACATCAGGCTCCCAGCTCAGCGAGAGCCTGCTTCTCCCTCTCCCTCTACCTGCTGTTCTTCCTTCTTGTGCTCTCTATCTCTCTGTCAAATAAATAAATAAAGTCTTTATTTTAAAAAACACAGGAGTCAAGATAAATTATTTTAATGCGGTATTTTTAAAAATGAAAATTGATGCCAAAAAATCCACGATGAGCAGAATGTCTAAAATTTGAAGAAAAAGAGGATCTGTTTTTTTTTTTTGCTTGTTTGTTTGTTTGTTTGTTTTTAAAGATTTTATTTATTTATTTGACAGACAGAGATCCCAAGTAGGCAGAGAGGCAGGCAGAGAGAGAGAGGAGGAAGCAGGCTCTCCGCTGAGCAGGGAGCCCGATGCGGGTCTCCATCCCAGGACCCTGAGATCATGACCTGAGCCGAAGGCAGAGGCTTAACCCACTGAGCCACCCAGGTGCCCCGAAAAAGAGGATCTGAATCTATCCTTGTACCATTCCCCTTATCCTAATCCTGGTCCTGGGAATCCTTAGGGTAGCCTGCAGAATTCTTTCAGCTGCAGATGATAGAAAACCCCACCATTGTGCTTTGATGGGTTTGTCTCACACAAGAGGCAGTCCCACTGGTTGGCAGGGCATGCCTGATGTAGCAGCTTGGTGATGCGACCAGAGACTTAGGCTCTTTGATATTCTTGCTTTGCCACCATAGCATGTTGACCTTTATTTTCAGACTTGTCACCTCCTCGTTGCAAGATGGCTGCTGTCCACACACCAGGCAGAGATAAAAGGGTGGGGCAAAGGCATATTGTGACTCTGCCCCTTTTTATCTGGAGAGCAGAAACTTTCCCAGAAGCCCTCCCCAGCAGTGCCCACATATATCTCAGCGGCCAAATGTGATGCATGACCACCCTCAGTTGCAAAGGAGACTATAAATTGGGTTTTTAGCTTTTTAGCTGCTATAGAAGAGGAAGGCAAGGGAGAAGAGTGCTATGAATATCTTTTAGATAGTGAATCCAGTTTCCGTCACACTCTGCAAGGGCTAAATTATTCTGTGTGAGGAAGGAAAAGAAAGAGACTTGTAAGGGAAGTCTGGGATGTAGAGGAGGAGACTGGAGTCCTGGGACCTGCAAGGAAGGTCCTTCCTGGGGAGACAGAAAAAAAAAACAAAGAGGCAAAGGTGGGGGAAGATACATACTTCTTTAAAGTTTTAGTAATCTTTTTTATAGGGACGCCTGGGTGGCTCAGTCAATTAAGCATCTGCCTTAGTCTCTGGCCATGATCCCAGGGCCCTGGGATTAAGTCCTGCTGTTGGGCTCATTACTGAGTGGGAATCCTGCTTCTTCTGTCTGCTGCTCCCTTGCTTGTGCGCCCTCTTGCTCTCTCGCTCTCTCACTGATAAGTAAATAAAATCTTTAAAAAAATAATAATTTCAAAAAAGAAATCTTCTTTCTATAACATATGATATAAATCCCGTCCTTCCATCTCCCTAGAACACCTTCAGTAAAAATGTACATCATTATTCAAGCACGAGAAGACGATTAGCTCAAAAAGTCCAAATTAAATTTGGTTGTATAAAGTGCTTTGCTCGTGATCCAAAGTTAGCTGCTATTACTGTTTTCCGAAAGGGCTGGCTGTACTGGACACAGATAGAGGCCCACAGAGCAACTTTTCAGGCCTTCCGAAAACACTCTCTGCATCCTGTAGCCTCAGAGGTAGTTCTTCCTCCAAAGTAGTTGTAGGAGTGAGTGTACAGTTCTAACCTCAGGTGGAAATTGACTTAATGACCTAGAATTGAGACTGAGTCTAACATTGGACTTTGGGAGATAACTATTCTTAGGGGTGCTGAGGCTTTTGGTCAAGGGCCTAAAGAAGAGTTTGATCTGCATTTAAATCAGATCTAACTGAGCTCTGCTGCTCTAGATACAATCTCACCGAGCTCTCATTATCTCATGTGTACAGTGAAAGCACTGGTTTGAAGGGCCTTTCCCACTCTAAAACACTTTGCCTCCTTGTCATGGGACAAGAATTGTCTCAAATCTCTTCACTTGCCCTTGGACAGAGCTCACTCTTCTCTCGATGAGGACCTAGAAAGATGGCTACAGCCCCCCGAGGACAGCACGGAGCTACAAGATCTCCCTGAAGGCTCCACAAGGTTGTTGTTCTCCTATCAGAGGATCATTTTCTTCTTTTTCAGGAAGGAGGTCTAGATTTTAGGTTTTTAAAAAAAATACCTTGACTCCTTAAAGAATGAGTGTCTGGTGATGTCATTACATTGCTGCTGTTAAGCCAGCCTTGACTCCTGTCTGCCCCTCTTCCTCCAGCCACCTACAGTGCTCAAGATACTGATTCCCAGACTGATATCAGTATACAGAGAGGCCTCTAAGATGGCTGTACCTTGGCCCTGTCACCTTCAACATTTCATCAGTCATTTGAATTAAATCGGAAAAGGCATGCTTATCAAATTTTTAGATAACACAAATCTAAGAATGAATGCTAATGTGATAGGTGGTAGACTGTGGATTCAAAATAGTCTTGACAGGTGGAAATGTTAGATTTCTTTAAAGATGAAGGTTAGCATTGAACTGAGTAGAATGTGAGGGATCTGGCCAAATGGAGAATTTTTGACTGGAAGTTCCTCCTCACTGTAATTTCATTGGAGGGAGGAAGTTGTGACTTATTTTTATATGCTAAGCATTTAGCATGGGTTTCGAGATATGGTAAGAATTCAAGAAATTTTTCTTGAAGAGCCCATAAGTAGCGACTCCATGAGGTCTCAGTTTGATGCTAAAAAGGTCAGTGTAGCATTAATGCTGGACAGACAATTGTATTGTCCAGGCAAGGCGATGTCTCACACTAGAGAGAGAACTCCTGGGACACAGTGTGGGGTGTCTTTCTGGGTGCCATATTTTAAAAGAGATGTTGGCAAACAGGAGAGGGTGTCCCTAGAACAGTCAGACGTCTGGAAACCATGTCCTGTGAGAAGAGCTGAAGTCGCTGGAGAGGCTTAGCCTGAGAAGCACAGATGGGATAGAAGAATTGATAGCTGCCCTCAAACACCAGAGATACTATAAAGGGAAGAGAGTGTGCTTACTCTCTTCTGCCCCAAAGGACAGAGCTAGTGACTAGAAACTGCAGAGTTAGGTATTTTTTATTTAGCAAAGCATATGCTTTCTAAGAGCCATAGCTTTCTGATAGAGAAAACTACTGCCTCTACACTCTCTTGACTGGGAGCTCCTCCCACTCAAGCACAGGCTAGACAACACTGGGTCCAGACATTTGGCTGGAGGTAGAAGAGAGCCTGAAGGCTTCCTCCAATTCTAGAGCCTATGATTCTGTTAGTGATGAGAGATTAGGAGGGAAAAATCCTTTTTGCTCTAGCTGGCTTTATTTTCTCTCTCATTTTATATATTTTGTTTGGAATATTTAGCTAATGAGAACAGAAGAAAAATCCCTAAACAGTGTCAAGTTGGTTGAGCCAGCATCTTTTGAGCACGGACAGTGAGCCAGGTGCTGTGCTGAAGCAGAGGGATGGATGTCTCTGCCCTTCAGGAGCTTACTGTTGTGTGGGACAGATGCTTCTGCTTACTAGTTTGGCAAACATGGTCCTTAAAATCATCAGCTACTTTAATCGGATACTTCAGAGAGAGTTTCAGGAAATAAAGTGAGATAATAAAATAAATGGTGGTTATAAAAAGGACACCAATTAGAACATAAGTGAAATGCTTTGTGGGGGTTGGGTGGAGGTGAATAATATAGCCTAGAAGTTGAGAGCAGAGTCTGGGACGGACTGCTTGGGTTGGATCCCAGTTCCAGGACTTAGTGAGGCCTGTAACTTACTTCTCTGTGCCTCAGTTTCCCCATCACTTAATGGGAATGGGAATGGTGACTCCCTCATATAGAAGTAATAAGAATTAAATGTGTTAATGTACATTACCGCACACAAGCCAATGCCTGGCCACTAGTGCTATCTATTGTGATTTCTTTGGAACAGTCCTGTTCTCCTGGCCATTGTGCATATGGTTTGATGCTCGAAATCATTGTCATTGAAGGGAGGAAAATATTAAGGATCAAGAAGCTGGTGAAAAGAAGAGAAAAGGAGAAGAAAGGATCAAATCAGAGAGAAGGAAATCGGACAGCTTTTTAGGAACTTCTGAAGAAGGTATGAATGAATGATTGTTTAGCTTGGAGTCTTTGGACTGTGATGAACATCTTAGTTATTTAGAAATATTTCCCAGATGCTATACCTAATCCTTCTGTGTTTTTCTCCTGTAGTTCAGCCTACGTTTTCTGTTAATTGCCAGTCATATCTTCATCACAAAACCGTAACAACATCCAATTCTATTTCTAAGCAAGCCTTTGGCTAGTCTCCTCATCTTATCTTGCACACTCTCTGGAAAGATGTTTTGCTTCTAATTGTCTAGTGTCTTCAAAGGAGTTCTATATTTAGCTCACACAGAGGCTGTAGAATCTTATAAGAAATCATAAACTGTGGAAATTAAGTGGAGTCTACAAGTAATACGAGAGGTATAAATTAATCTTATTTCAAAACTATTTCGACAGAGCTTTAGGCATCATTCACAAATGACACCCCTCTATATTTAAGTTCCTCCTATTTAGAAAGTTAGAAATATTAACTCTTTCAGAATATCTGGTATCCCTTGCATCCCTTCCCTGGTTCATTCTCATTCTCCTCCTTTTTCTGTCCTGTTTTTGCTTTGTGGACTGTATCTCCTGGGCTTCCTGGCCAGCAGGCTTCCCATTGGTCAGTGCACCTTGTCTCTGCATAGAAGTGGTATCCCTCCAGAAGCACAGCTTCTGTAAGGCAGCCTGTCCTTCTCAGCTGCAGCTATCACTGGGTTCCAGTAACTGTTCTTTCCCACCTCCATCACAGTCCCTTTAGACTTAGGAGTGATAATGGCTTGCGTCTGCTGCTAGTCACCGGATGTCTTGCCATCCCTTGTTTGCTCCCTTAACTCTGACTATACCTGTGTAAGTAGTCACCTCATTAAAGGGCTTGGGGTGTACTGGATTTCCTCTGAGACCCTGACTGCCACAAGACCCAGTGCGTATGAGCATTTAGCTAGTGTTGAATTCACTGAGAACATAATGCAGGGGCTTTGCGAATTAGCATCATTAGTGTCCATGGCTGTGAAGGGGAGCTGTGGAATGTTAGGAGGGAAGACCCATTAACCGTGTTTTTAGAAAGATTCTCTCTCTGTAGAAGAAAACGACTGTTGTCCACGCTAAACTAGAGAGAGAACATTGTAATGTGACTTCTAAATACTGGCACACTTTGACCCAGACAGTAATCTGGTTGTGTTTTCTTCTTTCTATATTTCATCAAGAGGAACTAAAACCCTGTTTTTGGAAACGACTGGGTTGGTCTGAACCATCCAGGTAATGAGTTGGCATATGCTTATAAAGTTCACTGTCTGTAGAAATAGGAGCAGGCTTTAAACATTCACCAGCATCTGAATAAACATGAATGATCAGGTTACTGATAATTTTTAAAGATGATAATGAATTCAAAGTTGCTGGATTTTTTTATCTGTTAATGTTTATAGTTAATTAAAATATAAGGGGAAATTCATGCCAACTTTGGTAGAATAGTAGAGTCAGCACAAGAGCAGTTTTAGACAAAGAGGACAGAATGGTGCTATCAGTTGCTTTGCAGTCATTGTGCATTCCCATGATATGCTAGTTGATTATCTCCTTTGAATTTATAAAGATCCAAATCCCTTTCCCGTGTGTTCAGTTGAATAGAAAGAAACTGCTGTTTGTGTCTTTAAAAAACATGTATACCAACTCGAAACTCCTTTTTTTTTTGTTGTTGTTTTAAAAAAAATACACAGGATAATCGTGCTGGATCAGAGTGACTTGTCAGACTAATGGGATTTGGATCACAGGTGGACTCCTGGCCAGAGTTTGAGCATCCTGCTGGTGAGCTCCAGCCTCTCCTCATCTGCTTCAGTCACCATCAGGGCAGTGACCCCCTAGCTCACACTTTGTTCAGCCGCCGCAGTAGACGGAACCACTGGCCCTTAACTGTTTGTTTGCACATTTAACAATTTATTTTTAGTTCACATTTCTGAAAAGTGAAAGGCAGCTTTTATTGTAAAATTTTCTCATTGTTTCCAGAATGGCTTTTGGTTTCGTTGTTTAAGATTTTTGAAACTTTAACTCCTGTTATATAATAAAATGTTTACTGTTAATACCATTTAGGTTTTAGCTGTGTAAGAGAAATTTCTTTGTTTTAGTTATTGGGAGAGGAACTGCCACCCAAACAGTCTTCAATATCTGTTTTTGTTTTTTTTAGATTTATTTATTTATTTGACAGAGAGAAAAATCTCAAGTAGGCAGAGAGGTAGGCAGAGAGAGAGGGGGAAGCAGGCTCCCCGCTGAGCAGAGAGCCTGATGCGGGGCTCGATCCCAGGACCCTGAGATCGTGCCTTGAGCCGAAGGCAGAGGCTTAACCCACTCAGCCACCCAGGCGCCCCCAATATCTGTTATAAAGTTGGATGTATAAGCAGCTACTGCTACCACCTCTCATATAAACTGGCACCAGTCATCCGTATTTTAGACTAGAAATACTACCCTCCTCTTGGCTAGGATTGCCATATTCCCATTCCAGCTAGAATTGACTTACATGATGAAAGTACAGGTCAGAATAAAAGTCCAAGATATTTTGAACTCTTTAAGGTGAACAAACATCATTTCTGTATATTTCAGATTGTATACCTCACCTCATTAGTGCCTTAGAGGATGAAATTGTGGTAAGGTGAAGAGCACAACCTTTTTTCTAATTTAGCAGCGAGTGACTACTGGCCAGATGCATACACATGTGTAGCCTGGTTTTTAGAGGATCGATATACCTTCATCTACCTCAAGTTTAGAGCCTTTACATATGAATAAAAACCTTTTCTTAGAAGCTGTGTACTGTTGTACAGTACTAGCCAGCTAACATTTTATTCTTAGCAAATAAATAATAGGTCTTTTGTGTGTGAAAACGGAATTATTCCTGTTGAGGATGGTCATATTCATACAATTCTTACTAGCACCACAGAATTTTACCCTGCACAAATAAAATAAGAAGGTACAAATCTGTTTGACCACTTTGAATCAAGAGACAGATGCTTGTCATTATAACCAGAAGAAAATCAAAGCAAACTACTTTACAAATAATGCTATGTGTAAGAAACTTGGAGGATACAGGGACTTGTAATATATAATCCTTCCTCTCATAAACCTTTAATTGGTGAGACAAAACCAACATACATAAAAATATAAGGGCTGATAGCATGATAAATAGTGAGTTGTGATATTATAGCATTCTCTGTTAGTAGTCATTAAGGCTATGAATATTCTGTTAGTATTCATTAGGCTCACAGAGTCCCACGTAAACTCCCACTGATAGGATTTGTAATCTGTCTACAATGTCCGTAGACTCTTCTAGCTGGCCAGTGACTATGTTATACTGGCCAACATTAACAATAATAATGCTGGTAGATAATGTTTATTGGTTATGGAGCAACTGTTAGGTGCAGGATTCCATGACCTGTCTGAGATCATACTGGAGCAAATGTATTTGTATACTTATACATAGCAGCTTTCCCTGAGACTGTAGTTCAAGAGTGCCCTAAGCAAAGTGTAAGGATTGTGGAAGTGAACCAAGAGCTAACTTTAGATTAAGACTGATGGTGATATGTTCTTTATGAACCTAGTCCCCATCCTCACATCTGCTCTGTGGGTTTGGTGCTGAAATTTTGGAGTATACGGAGTCCTTCATTTTTCCTCACTACAAGGAAGCAGAGAATAAATATGTAAACAGTTCCAGACACATAAGAGATTGTTAAACTGTTGGCTCACTTTTTAAAAAAGATTTTATTTATTTATTTGAAAGAAAGAGTGAGTGAGAGAGAGAGAACACAAGCCAGGGGGAGAGGCAGAGGGAGAAGCAGACTCCCCCTAAGCAGGGAGCCCAATGCAGGGCTCAATCCCAGGACTCTGGGATCATGACCTGAGCCAAAGGCAGACATTTAACTGACTGAGCCACCTAGGTGCCCTGAGTTTTTGAATGTTATTGAAATTAAGCTGGCATAAATTCAAATTAGAGTGTTACAAATTCAGGATGCAAAATGTAATCCTCATAGTTACCAAAAAGAAAATAGCTATTAAATACACACAAAAGGAAATGAGAAAGGAATTTAAACATTTCATTAGAGAATATCAACTAAACACAAAAGGAGACAGTAATGCAGGAAATGTGGGACAAAAAAATTATAAAGGCATATAAAAAACAAATAGCATAATGACAGAAGTAAGGCCTTCTTCTCAGTAATTAGTTTAAGCATAAATGAATCAAACTCTACAAAAGACAAGATTGGTAGAATGGATAAAAATACATAATCTAAGTCAGTGCTGTCTATAAGAGATTCAGTTGAGATCCAAAGACACAAACAGATTGAAAGTGAAAGGATGGACGAAGATATTTCATACAACTACTAACCAAAAGAACAGGGGTGGCTATATTAATATTAGACAAAGTAGACTTTAAATCGAAAAAGGTTAAAAGAAACAAGGACATTATATATTAATAAAAGGTTCAATAGGGAAAGTATAACAATGTATGTACCTAATGAAAGCCACCAAAATATAGGAAGCAAAAATGGACAGAATTGAAGGGAGAAATAGACAATTCTGTAATAACAATTGGAGACTTCAAAAACCCACTCACAATAATGGATAGACCAACCAGACAGAAGATGGATAAGGAAATAGAGGAGTTAACATAACAAACCAACTAGATCTTATATTTACAGAACACACTACTTAGCAACAACAGAATATGTATTTTTCACAAGTACACCTGGATACTTTTTAGGGAAAACCTAAAAAATAGCCCACTTATGTCTCTTTAGATTTTAAAAGATAGATATCATACAGAGTAACTCCTCTGACCAGAATAGGATGAAGTTGGAAATTAATAACAAAAGGAAAACTGGAGAATTCATAAAATCATGGAAGTTAAATAACACACTTTTTTTAAAAAAAGATTTTTATTTATTTGAGAGAGAGTGAGTGAAGGGGAGGAGGAGTAGAGGGAGAGGGAAGCTGTCTCCATGCTGAGTACAGAACTCTTGAAATGGGGCTTGATTGCGCGACTCCAAGATCATGACCTGAGTGGAAATCAAGAGTCAGACACTTAACCAACTGAGCCACCTGGGCGCCCCCACACTTTTTTTTTTTTTTTTTAAAGAAAGATGATGTTGTGCTCCAGGGAGCTTAATTTTTAAAAAAGATTATTTATTTTAGAGGGAGAATGTGAGTGAGGGGAGGGGGAAAGAATCTTCAAGCAGAATCGCCGCTGAGTGTGTAGCCAGACACAGGGCTCAATCCCACGACCCTTGAGGTCATGACCTGAGCTGAAACCAAGAGTCAGATGCTTAACCAACTGAGCCACCCAGGTGCTCCTAAATAACACACTTTTAAAACATCCAAGTGATTAAAAAAATCATGAGGAAGTTAGAAAGTACTTAGAGATGAAGTCAAAAACACAACATACTAAAACTTAAGGATACAGCAAAAGCATGGAAATTTATAAATAAAAACATGAAAAAAGTAAGAAAGATTTCAAATCAACGACCTAACATTATACCTTAGCGAACTAGAAATAGAACACACTAAACCCAAAGCTAGCAGAAGAAAGGAAATAATAAAGATGAGAGCAGAGATAAATGAAATAGAGAAAAAAAATCAATGAAACCAAAAGTTGATTCTTCAGAAAGACCAACAAAATTGAAAATACTATAGCTAGATGGACTAGAAAAGAAGGGAAGACTCTAAATTACTAATTTAGTAAATATTAATTACTAAAATCAGAAAATGAAGTGGGGTGGAACAGTTGATTACGTGCCAAATTCTTGAGATTTTTTTCAGCTCAGGTCATGATCTCAGGGTCGTGAGATTGAGCCCCACTCTGAGCTCCACTTAGTGCAGAGTCTGCTTGAGATTCTCCCTCTCCCACTGGCCCTCCCTACTGTAAGCTCTCTCTCTCAAATCTTTAAAAAAAAATTTCAAGTGGGGACATTACTACTGATTCTACAGAAATAAAAAGGATTATAAGGGAGTACTATAAACAATTTTATGCCAGGAAATTGGATAACTTGGATGAAATGAACAAATTCTTAGAAACACAATATCTGTAAGACTTAATCATGAAGAAAGAGAAAAGCCAAATAGACCTATAACTAATAAAGAGATTGAATCAATAATCAAAAATCTCCCAAGAAAGAAGAGCCCCAGACCTGATGGTTCCACTGGTGAATTCTACCAAACATCTCAAGAGGAACCAATACAAATCCTTCTGAAAATTTTCCAAAAAATTGAAGAAACACTTTCTAATTCATTCTGAGGTCAGCATTACTCTTGATGCCAAAGCCAGATAAAGGCACAAAACTACAGATTATCTCATAGGAACACTGGTGAAAAAGTCCTCAACAAAAGACTAGCAAACAGTTCAGCAGCATATTGAAAAGATTATACACCATAACCAAGTGGGATTTATTCCTGGAACTCGAGGATGGCTGAAAGCATGAAAATCATATGTACAGTTACAATATGCCACAATTTAATATGTGATATACCACCTCAATAGAATGAAGAGGAAAGAAAGCATCATTTTAATTTGATGAGAAAAAGCATCTGACAAAATCAATACCCTTTTGTGACAAAAACACTCAACAAACTAAGAATAAAAGGAAACAACCTCAATATGATTAAAGCCACATATGAAAAATCCATGGTGAATATCATACTCAATGGTATTGAAAGACTGAAAGCTTTTCTTCCAAGATCAGAGACTAGAGAGGATGCTTGCTTTCACCACTTCTTTTTGAATAGTATTGGAAGTTCTAGCCAGAGTATTTGGCAAGAAAAATAAATTAAAGTTATCTTAATTAGAAAGGAAAAAATAAAGACCGTATCTGTTTGCAGATGATATGAACTTATGTAGAAAACCCTAAAGATTTCACCAAAAAATTGTTAGAACTAGTAAATGAATTCAGCAAAGTGGCAGGATACAAAGGCAATACAGAAGATTCCATTGCATTTCCATACATGAATAAGGGAAAATCTGAAAGGGAAATTACAAAAACAATTCCATTTACAGAGGCATCAAAAACAATAACATAGGGGCACCTGGGTGGCTCAGTGGGTTAGGCCTCTGCCTTGAGCTGGGGTCATGATCTCAGGGTCCTGGGATCGAGTTCCGCGTCAGGCTCTCTGCTCAGCAGGGAGCCTGCTACCCTCTCTCTCTGCCTGCCTCTCTGCCTACTTGTGATCTCTATCTGTTAAATAAATAAATAAATATTTAAAAAATAATAATAAAATACTTAGGAATTAACCAAGGAGGTGAAACACTTGTGCCATGAAAACCACAAAACATTGCTGAGAGAAATTAAGACATAAATGGAAACACATCACATGTTCATGTAACAGAAGATGTTACATTGTTAACATGTTAATAATATAAGCCTAAAGCAATCTATAGATCCAATGCAATCTCTTATCAAAACCCCAATGACTTTTTAAAATTAAGACTTTATTTATTTATTAAGAGAGAGCATAAGCAGGGGAAGCAGCAGGCAGAGCAAGAAGCAGCCTCCCTGCTGAGCAAGGAGCCCAAAGCAGGACTCAATTCCAGGACCCTGGGATTGTTACAGGATTTTTTTCTCTGTAGGTGCCTACGGTTCTTGGTCACACCACTTTGAAGAATGAAGAGGAAGACCAGATAGAGTGGTGGGTAGCAAAGCAAGGTTTATCAAGCAATAGCAAAGTGATAGTGCTTTGCTGTTGAGGAGGAGGTGACCCAAGTTGGTTTTTGTGGGGTTTTTTTTGTTTTTTTGCAGAACAGTGTGAATGTATTTAATACCACTGAACTATACACATCAGAATGGTTAAGATGGTAAATGTTATGTTTTTTACCCCAATAATTTTTTTGAATTAGGGAACAACCATAAGCAGGCTAATTAGAAATTGTGTCATATAGATTTATTGACAGAGAAGGGTGCCCATGACATGTTACTGACTAATGCAAGTAGTAGTATGCTAGTAGGTACATTATGACCCCATGAAAATGTATGAATATCTACATGTGACAAATGCATCGATATCTAGAAAGATGCTTATCAAAGTAGTAAAATGGTCATTTCAGATGATTTCAACTTTTTATAATTCTCTTTAAGCTATTTTCAGTTTGGGAGCACCTGGGTGGCTCAGTGGGTTAAAGCCTCTGCCTTTGGTTCAGGTTGTGATCCCGGGGTCCTGGGATCGAGCCCTGCATTGGGCTCTCTGCTCAGCAGGGAGCCTGCTTCCTCCTCTCTCTCTGCCTGCCTCTCTGCCTACTTGTGATCTCTGTCTCTGTCAAATAAATAAATAAAATCTTTAAAAATAAATAAATACAAGATTTTTTTTAAAAAGCTATTTTCAGTTTGGAGAATAGAAAGGGTTTAGGAATACTTAAATAGTTGGAGGCAGGACTATAATGTCATAATTTTCTATAAATGTAGTCAATTTTGTTAGGATTCACTTGAAGAAAAACTGCCTAAAAGAGAGGAATGGTTAGTGTAAAGCATAGGAAAATGAAGTTTTAGGAGCCAGACATTGGGGATGGATGCTTAGCTAAAGCATTGTGGGTGGGCATATGAGGGGTCCACTATGCATATCTAGTGCTGTGTGACAGGTGTTGCCCTCTCGTGGACCATCATACTAACTTCTTGATCCAATTCTGTGTTCACCAAGCAACTTCTTCCTCTTGAAGTTGGTCTGTCTACAGGGAGAAAATGACCTGGCTTTCCATTCCACTCAACAATTGTGTGTCTCAAAGTGTGTTAGTAAGTTGTTATTTCGGTTTACATATTGGGCTCTGTGCTTGGTTAATGAGAGTCAACACTAGAGAAATTGATTCTACATAACCTATTGCTACATTAGAAGTCACCCCAAAACTTAATGACTTAAGATAGCAATAACCATTTTATTTATTTGAGAGAGAAAGATAGAGGGAGAACCCAAGTGTGAGTAGGGGGAAAGGCAGAGGGGAAAGCAGATTCCCTGCTGAGCAGAGACCCTAACTCAGGGCTTATTCCCAGAAATAACCATTTATTTTCTCTAATAGTTTTTTTTTTTTTAAAGATTTTATTTATTTATTTATTTGTCAGAGAGAGAGAGAGAGAGAGAGAGCGAGCACAGGCAGACAGAATGGCAGGCAGAGGCAGAGGGAGAAGCAGGCTCCCCGCCAAGCAAGGAGCCCGATGTGGGACTCGATCCCAGGACGCTGGGATCATGACCTGAGCCGAAGGCAGCTGCTTAACCAACTGAGCCACCCAGGCGTCCCTCTCTAATAGTTTTTATATGTCAGGAATTTAGAAGTAGCTCCACTGGGCAGTTGTGGCTCAGGGTGTCTCCTGAGGCTACAGTTTGATGCATTTCCAATTTGGCTTACATAACTGGCAAATTGGCCTTGGCTGTTGACTAGGGACCTCAGTTCCTTTCTACCTGGGTCTCCCATTGACTGTCTTCACCACATGGTAGCTAGTTTTCCTGAGTGAGCAATCCAAGAGACCAAGGCAAGAGGTGCTATGTCATTATGATCTAGCTTCAGAAGTTACATACCATTGGTGCACCGGGTGGCATAGTCAGTTAAGTGTCTGACTCAGTTTCAGTTCAGGTCATGATCTTGGAGTCTTGAGATTGAGCCCTGTGTTGTACTCTGCACTCAGCGTAGAGTCTGCTTAGGATTCTCTCTCCCTCTCCCTCTGCCCCTCGGGCTTGTGCTCTCTCTCTCTCTCTCAAATAAAGATTTATTTATGAGAGAGAGAGAGGAGTGTGAGCTGGTGGGGCGGGGGAGGGTGTGCAAAATGGAGATGGGAGATGGGGAGAGAGAAGCCTCAAGCAGAATTCCTGCTGAGTGAGGAGCCATTGTGGGGCTCCATTCCAGGACCATGAGATCATGACCTGAACCAAAACCAAGAGTTGGTTGCTCAGCTGACAAAGCCACTCAGGTACCCCTAAATAAATAAATCTTAAAAAAAAAAAAAAAGAAGTCAAAGACTATCATTTTTGCTATATTCTATTGGTCACAGAGGGTAAACCCTGAATCAGAGTGAGAGCGGGACTACACAAAGGCATGACTACTAGGAGGTGAGTCATAGGGGGCCATCTGAAGACAGGCTACCACAGAGCCCATCAACTAAGTAGCCATCCCTGGCAATCCTGCCCCTCACTATATGCCTTCCATTAAAAAAAATAAAATAGTTTAATATTGCTTTTACACTTGTCATCACATTTTGTCTTCACCATACTCCTGCCAGGAAGAAAAGGGAGGATCAGCCTCAAAGAACCCACCTGTGACTCAGGTACAGACTGATTCAAGTTAGACTATTTACGATGAGGAAAATAATCAAGATTCTGTGTGTGTTTTGCAACATTTCTGCAAAAATCACCCTTTTGTGTTTACTTATACTGAAACTGAACACTGACAGGAAAATGTATATATTTCCCCAATATTAAGAGAATATAAACAATCAAACAACTGAGCTGATTTTAATAAGATCAAAAAAAGTGAGAGCAGACTTAATGTTCCATGATGATAGGGAAATTCAAAATCACTCTCTCAATAAATTTATAAAGAGAAATATAATCTCCCCAGACAAATAAGTACTATAGTCTCATGCTTAAAGGTTATATAACAATAAGTCATTGTAAAAAAAAAAATAAGTCATTGTATTGAAAGTAGAATTTCAGGGATGCCTGGGTGGCTCAGTGGGTTAAGTATCTTGACTCTTGATTTTGGATCTGGTCAGGATCTCAGGGTTGTGAGATTGAGCCCCACCAATGGCCACACTGGGAATGGAGCCTGCTTACAGTTCTAATCTATCTCTCCCTCTGCTCCTCCCTGCCCCTCCCTCTCTAAAAAAAAAAAAAAAGGAAGAAAGTAGAATCTCATAGGAAAGCTTTGTTCAAGTCAGCCAGTATCAATTTTATAACAATAAGATATCAAATAAGTATAAATAGGAAACATCTTCACTTCAACCTGGCTTACCCTTAGTATTTTCAGATATCTAACTTGTAAATATTATTCTACTTTTATCCTTTTCTGTAAAACAAGATATAATGGTTAGCCAAGTGTTTTATATTCTAAAGACTTGTGTCAGTAGCTCAAGGTTTCTCAGTCTATTGAGATTCCTGTTACCTAGAAACATGTTTGGTTTTGGTTTCAACTTTGTCTTTAATCAAGGTGAATTTAAAGATCCAGAAACAATGAATCTGACCATCCATCATATAACCATGATGATCCTTCAAAGTGGGATGTGGATATGGTGGAGAGGAGACTGTGAAAGGGAAAGAAAGATGATCGTGTCTCTGATCCAAAATGATCATCCAAGATGCAAAGGCACTCTTCAAATCAGGAAAGAACCAGAGTCCATCTAATCAGGATAGCTGAGGGGAGAGGATTGTGAGAAAGGACACTAACGTTTGTTATATGACATCTACCCAGACATTGATTTCCAGATGAAGAAACCAAAGCTCAGGAAGGTCAAGTAACTTGTCTAAGGTGCACAATGAATCTTTAATGATTGAAACCAATGACTAACTTCGAATCCTTCCTACAGTCCTATGCTCACTCCTGGGCCAAGAATATGAGAATTTATGATATGTGCAATCTGAATTTTTACCTCAGGGTCAACCAAACCACCTCTGAAACCTAAAAGAGGCTGGAGCTCTTTTTTTTTTTTTTTTTTTTTTTACTTCTATACAGTGCAGTTCTAAACTAAATTGGGACAACTCTAATTGTGTCTTACTAAAACTGGGACTAACACAGAGTGATTGAGTTAAGTAGCCTTGCCTTAGTAGAATAATCAGGTTGACTTCTTCTCTGGATGAGTCTTGGAATTCCTAGAAGGGAGAATCTGGAGCCTTCTATGTGTACTACGAAAATCTGGTTTTGCTAAGAACTTGGCCAAAGTCTTGGTGGTGTCAACTCCAAAGATAAGTCCTCAGTTTCCTTGCAGTTACTGCTTGAGATTCTCTGAAGAATTGTTTCTGAAGGGGCATCTGGTTGGCTCAGTTGGTAGACCATGCAACTCTTGATCTCAAGGTCGTGATTTCTAACCCACACTGGGCATGGACTCTTGATCTCAAGGTCGTGATTTCTAACCCACACTGGGCATGGAGTCTACTTAAAAAAAATTGTGGCTGTATGCCAGGATGTTTAGTAGGAAGCTCCTTCCTTTATGACATCACCAGGCAGGTAGCTAAGGGGACTATTTGAGACACTCTTAGAATAACAGCCACTTTTGTGGGAGTGCAAGAACAGCAGCGTTTAAAACTGAGGGGAAATTTCCAGACTCCACTAAGACCCTCAGTATAAGCCAGCCAGTAAAATATGGGATCTGCCCAGAGGAGCTCCATGTATCGGATGGTCAAGACCAATAAAGCTGGGTCCAAGGTAGCAGTTTCAGCACCAAAAGGGTCTGAGGATACCAACACAACTCCTCAGCGGGAACAAGGGTACATTCTTGCCTCGAGCTCACGACATGCTTCGGTCCAAATGAGCCCTTCACCACATCGAAGATCAGAAGCTGGGCATCTCACCACTCTCCATTCAACATCAGACTATCCTCCATCCAGCTCCCCTCAATCAGGGACTGGCCTTGCTGGAACACCCATCCCTCGAGGAAGTGAGACTCGATCAAAATCAGAAACATACCGCCATCCCTCTCCTCATCGAAAGGGCCATCATAATCAGATAACTTCCCATGGTGTCCAGATGCAGCGCAATGTTAGTCCATCCAGAGAGGAATCAACACGAAGAGGGATTGAGAGCAAGCCAGGGCGTGACATGAGTAATCGCTACTCATTAATCCCAGATGCCAAATCCTCTCGCCGGTTGAGTTTTGTGGACCAGAAGGATAACTTACAAATCTTACAAGAAGACGACCCACCCTCCAAGGTCCAGTACCCACAAGGGGTCAGAATTCGCCGTAGGACTTTAGTTTGCCCAAAGGATGAAGCAGTACAAACTGAGCCCATCCGAAAGGGTTTAACGGCTACGGAGATCAGATCTCCAAGGAGACCCTCTAGCCCAGAACATAGCAGTGGCCGTGTCAATGCAGACTCTCGGACAGCCCTGAGAAGGATCCTTGGCCAGGAGTGTGAAATGAATCGTTTCAGCTCAATCTGTACAGAACCCAAGGCTTTGCATAAGAATATGAATGTGGAATCATCCCTCAGACTCTCTGTCCTTAAGGATTTGGATGGTGGACACCGAGTTTCTGTACGTCCAGATCCTGAATCTGTCCCCAAGCATTCTGTCTATGCTGACATCAAGCCCTCCCCGAAGATCTTAATATCAACAGAAGTAGAGTCCAACCTGAGGCCCTCAACCCGAGGAGACAGCGAGGTTGGTCGCAGGGTAACCATCTCCCCAGGGGGACAGTTACTACCCCCAGCACCCCGGGTGGCATCTCGAGCAATGTCTGAGAGCCCCCCCAAACCTACGTTTGTCACTCCAGAGCGCAGCTATAAGCAGCACACCCAAAGGCCTTCAGAAAGTGTCTACATGTCCCCAGGACCGTCCCAAAAGCCCTCTGTCCATGCAGAACTGGAACTGACCCCTCGGCCCTTACCTCCTCGGTCCTTACCTAGGTATGGGCCTGATTCCTCATGGTGGACCTTACTCAATCCTGAAGTTGAAACACCCCAAAGCCGGCCAACAACACCTGATTTTGATTCTGAGTCCCTTCCTCCCCCAGACCATTTATTGTCCTTTTTTGAAATGGACTCAAATCCTTTCTGTGAGGAAATGATGTTCCAGAGAGAGAAGGCAAGTCCATCACCACCACCAGCACCAGCAACACCGCCACCACTCTCATTACCAAAGGAGTCTCTAAATCAGGCACTGTTGAGCGAAGTGCCACTGGCCTTCAAGCGTACCTGCAAACAACCCATTGAAAGGTTTAGTGCTTTCTTCGTGGGTATGTGAAGAAGCAGTCTGCCCAGGTGCAGTCCCAAAGTAGTGAGGTGGGACATTGGGGTGGGCAGGAAAAGCCCCTTCTTCATTCTGGGCCTCAGAGCTGCCCTCCTGGCAGTGCTAAAGCTAGTCCCACCTGTGAGTCCATTGCTCCATTCCTTCCCCTCCAGCTTCTCTGAGCTCCAAGCTAATGACATCGGTGACGATGCTTGGGCTGGCATCAGGCATTGACTCTTCCAGGCAACGCTGCTTAACCTTTCAATGGAAGGTAGTAGAGAATTGTTTGCAGGGTGGGAAGTGCATCCCAAGAATGGAGGAATGAAGAACTGAGCTGGGGTGAGGGCTGGTAAGGACTAGTAAAGAAAATAAGTTTCTCAGGTAAATATTTTGACAACAAAATGGAGAAGGTGGGGGCATAGATACATTAGGACCCTGACTTCCAAGAGGGAAAAGGCATTAATAGCGGCACAAAGAGGGTGGAGAAAAGGGAGTGGGGACATTAGTCTTAGTCTTCAGGGGCTCCATGGAGAGGATCAAGGGCTGAGGGCATCTTTGGGAAGAGAAATGTGGAACTAGAAAGGGAGATGTTAAGTAGTGGAGGGAGGGATGTACATCCCACAGTGTGAAAAAAAGCAACAATCTCTGTTACTTTCAGATGTCTCTGAGGAAATGTACACTCGTGTCATCTGTTGGCTAAAAGGTCTGTGCTTTTCCGTCCTATGGATCCATTGTGGGGTCTGGGAGGCAGGAGGACAGGTGGGAGGGTGATCTCTGTGTATCTATAGAGCTAAGTCTGTCAGGACCAGGGTTTGACTTGAAGGAGCAGAGGAAATCCTTATCTGGTCTATAATTCCACTGTTAGAGTCATTCCTTTGGGACTCGGAAACTTTTTGTTTTCAGGAGCCTCTTTTCAGTGGGAAGTAGTCACTTTTGGAATGGAAAACAGTTTAAGCCCATTGCCTTACAGTTGAGCTGGACTTGCCTCTCATGTGATTTTTTTAAAAAACCAAAAAACAAGTCACCAAGACAAACTACCATATTTCTAATTCAGGTTGATGGATCTCCTCTTGTCTCTCTCTGGTTCTTCAGAACTCTCCTCAAGCCCCCATAGCTGGACCTGGGGAGCATTGACTGCTACCCAGCAGGGTCTTCAGGGATGTCAGGCTTCTGCCTTGAGGCCATCAGTAGGTCCTGTAACAAACTCTAGAATCCTTTTTTTTTTTTAAAGATTTTATTATTAAGTAATCTCTACACCCAAAATAGAACTCAAACTTACCACCCTGAGACCAAGAGTCACATCCTCTACCAACTTAGCTAGCCAGCTGCCCCCGACTCTAGAATCTTTTTTTTTTTTAAGATTATTTATTTATTTATTTGACAGAGAGAGATCACAAGTAGATGGAGAGGCAGGCAGAGAGAGAGAGAGAGAGGGAAGCAGGCTCCCTGCTGAGCAGAGAGCCCGATGCGGGACTCGATCCCAGGACCCTGAGATCATGACCTGAGCCGAAGGCAGTGGCTTAACCCACTGAGCCACCCAGGTGCCCCTCTAGAATCTTTTTAAGAGAAGTGTCCCCAGACACCCTCCTCCCACTTTGTTCCCTTGACCTCTCTGGTGGGAGGGAAGGTAGGGACCAACCCTCCTTTAGTGAATCTTAGTAGCAAGGAGTTCCTACTTTGAATGTTCTAGCTCAAAATATGCTTTAGTCTGTGAGCATGAGGGAGGCCAGGGCTCTGGATGAGGAAGTTCCTGGGGGCTTGGGGGAAGAGCCCTGGGAAGGCAATCCAGTCCCAACCAGCACAAATCCTCTGAGTGATGGGCGGCAGAGCAGAGAAGGGCATCCCTGCCCCTCAGAGGGAGCAAAGCTCTATAAAATTGAGGTTAGTAGAGAATGGACTCTGAAGTTATAGTATTGGGTTTGAGCCCTGTCTTTGTTTCTCACGGTGACCTTGGGTAAGTTATTTTCTCTCTCCACTCGTTAGCTTCCTTGTTAATGAGAATGGTAGCAACCTCTTAGGATCCTTATAAGGGCTGACCAAGCTACTACATGTACAGCATGGTGCTACAGTACTCAGTGTGGTGCCTGGCAACAGTGAGCCCTCAGTAAATGCTAGCTGTTGCTCTTTGGGCCACTTGCACTTGGAAGGATACTGGGCCAGGTTATGCCCAAGTCTACTAAATATCTTTAGTAAAATTCTCTTTTTCCCCTCCTGTTGGTACTCTCTGAATTCCATTTGCTGCCCCCCGGGAACGCCCGACTTCTACTTCTCCATTATGACAGATGAGGAGGTAAGAACACCCCTGGGAAGTTACTTCCATTCTTCCTGTGCTCCCCCTTATCCAAGTCCCTCTCTTAACCTCTCATGGAAGTAAGAATGGAGGGAGACAGAAGTGCTCCTTATGGTTGGGCAAGTTGTTCACTGCACAAGGGCACCTAACAGGGCAAGTGGGGGCTAGAATCCAGCCTGCGTTCCCCTTACTGCACTGTGCACCTGTAGAGCTGCATCTCCCCAGAGGGCACTATTTGAGGTAGTTGCAGCACTGGAGAGATGATAAATCCTGCCAAGTGCTCCGTGTGAAGGCTGTCTGGAAAGCCATACATTGGATCAGTCTCCACTTGGCTCTCCTTGCTACAGCCTACGGCACTCCGGAAAGGGAACACTTTTCTGGGTTACACACTATTTGAGTTCTCAACTTTGAAAGTCACAAGGTAAACTCTGCTCTCGGCAGCCCTGTGTCCTGAATTTGGCAAAGAGTGTCATGATTTCACAGTGCATTGTTCCTCTAAGTACTTTAGTTCTTCTTGGCCCATGTTTGATGAGATAGTTTGAGCTTTTCCTGCCTCCATTCTTTCTCTCACCCTATCCCTACCTTACCCAAAGCCTAGCATGGGCTTCTAATGGGTCCCACCCATGGGCTAGCCCAGGATGGACAGTTAATGACAGACAGAAACAGAAAACAAACAAGGGAGGTGGGGCAGGATAGCCTGAGCTCAGATAATGAAAGAGCTGAAGGGGAGGTGCCAGAAATGAGGTTGCCACCCCTCTTCCACTGCTTCCTATCCAGCCCTACGCCCTGAGCTCCACTGTGGGTGGGAACAGCTACTTCTAGAGATTACCTCCATGCAAGACGGTAAATCCTTTTCTCCGTCTTCCCTTCTTCTCTTCCTTCCTTCCTCCCTCTATCCCTTCCTTCCATAAACAACTTTATTCAGATGCCTAGCACTCCGCTAGGCACTGCTTGGCGGTGGGGTTGTGGTGCGGGTGAAGCATTGAAACCTCAGAGTACACACATTCTTTGGCCATGAGAAACTTACCGTCTGGTTGGGGAGATAAGACACAGACAGGAAACATTTTAAACAACAATATGAAATAGTTTGTGCTCAAATGTCCAAATAAATGCAGCAGACTGAATATGGGTTCTTGCAGGGTCTTAGGAAAGAGGGAGTCGTCATCAAGGGGATGTGTGTGTGGCTGGGGGTCAAGTTATACCCTCCTCTCAAAGCCAGGGCTATCTTAATAGCTAGCCTCTCGCTCACTCCTTTGATGCACTTACATACCTTTAGGAACGGGTTAGTGTTTTCCCTCATTCAGGATATGATGGTTTGGGCTGAGCAAGTTCCTCCCTGTTCCCCCCACCTTCACTCTCTTTCTTGGTGCTTCTTGTTTTAGTTTCAGAAGTCAAAAGCCTTGGCAGCAAGACGGCTCCTTCCCAAAATAGCTCTTATCCTGTCTCGATAATTGCAGCTCTCTAGCCCTGTTCAGCAGCAGGACTGCTCCCCAGAAGCTGGGAAGAGAAGCTGGGGAGAGACTGGGCCTGCTGGTCTTTTCTGGCTCTTTGGAAGTGGAGTGGCATGGAGAAGGCCAGGGACTTCTCAAAAAGCATGAGAGTGCTAGGCCTTCCCCATTCTGTTCTCCAGGCTGCATGGCCCACTGGCCATCCCACAAGAGAGAATCTGTGGCGTGGATGTCCAAGGCCTCTGGTTCTTCTGATCTGGGAATGGTTGACTGTAGAGTCTGTTCCAGATTCCATTCTTGGCAGGCATTCTCTGGTGGCCAGCCACAGCTCCTGGCTTGGGGGCGGCCGCGTGTTTGTTGTTGAGCTTCACAAGCCCTTCTGGGTCCACAGCTGGGGCCAGAGCCCAATTCAACCATTTCTCTCTTAAGTGTCATTCTCTTCCCAAGTGGCTCCTCAAGGCCCTTTTGTCCAAGGAGCAGAGCTTACAGATGCTTCTCATCCTTGGATTGGTACATTAGGGGCTGGAATCTCCCCAGAGAAGGTTATGCTGAACTGAGGGAAGCATTCCTAATGGTTTTGTTTTTGGTATCAGAACGAGCAAAAGCTCAACAGGAAGGTCCCCTATTGGGTCAGCTGGGGCTGTCTTCTCACACAGCCCTGGGGAATTCCTCGGAATAAAGCAGCTCTTGATGGGAAGGGCTGCAACGCCCCTGATGGATGGGGCTGCCTTGGCCCCAAGGTCCTTGTCCTCAAGGCACCTAACTTACTTGCCCTTGAAAACGATGTCTCAGGCTGTCAGCAGACAAGGTGGTTTACTCCCTTCTATGTCTATCAATTATGCAAGAAACCAACTCTGGAAAAGAGGCCAGGAACCAGGGGAGGCCATCTCAGTGAAACCTAAGGCAGACTTTGGTGTCTTTAAAGTGACATGTCATTTGGCCTCTGGGATGGTATGACCAGCCTCTCTTTGGCTCTTGAGTCTTGGGGAAGTTTTGCTCAGGTAGACTTCCTCGACAGAAAAAAACCCAGAGTCTAGGAGAAATGCTGGGCTGCTCCGCATTCCTGGGAATGTTAACAGAGTCCCAGGAGGGGGGCTGCCTGAAAGGAACCCTTGAACCATCTTTCCCACTGCCCTCATTTTCTCTTGCTTTGTACAGAGGCCTGTAGTTGAGAAGAGAGGGAATTGAAAGAATGGAGCAGAGCTGCTGAAAGTGGGGCAGGGCACATTGGGGGGCTTTTCATAACAGCCTGACCCCTGCCACCCAGCTGCTCTTTCTGTCAGGTGATGCCTTGTTCGTTTCCAGCTACCATGGGCAGCGAAGTCCAGAGCTGAATGGGAGGCTGATAACCTCTGACCCACACTTGCTATTTTGGGGACAGTCTAGGTTGACCAACTCATCAGGGTTTGCCTGGGATATTCCTGGTTTAGCAACCTGTATCCTGGGACTGGATCTCCCAGTCCTGGGCAAACTAGGGCAAATGGTGACCCCTAGGACAGGCTAAGGTGCAGTGTACATCAGCAGGAGCCACTGGAAGCACAGGGTAGGGGTATGATGTCCTGCCTGCCCTGTGAGACCTGAGCAGATTGTCCCTCTGCCTATGAAATGGGGGCAGGAAAATCCTATGCCCCTCCCTTGGGCTTGATGGCAGAATTGAGGCCAGAATCCCTTGGGTTTTATTGTTGTTGTTGTTGTTGATGTTCTCAGAATGATTCTACATAGGAAAGAATCTGCCAGTTTTGTTTTGGACTCTCTGGTGTATTTCCAGAAGCTGCTCCTTGGTTCCCTGCCTGGAACCCATCTCCAACATTGTATCTTACTGTCAGAAGAGCTTAGTGGTATTTGAGATGGTGAGTTTTTCAAGTAAGAGGAGAAATAGCAGGTCTGGGTAGATGAGGGAGCTTGGCTTCAGAGGGCAGAGAGCATCCTTGGGTGAGGAAGAAAATCTGTGACACAGAAGTCACCCTGACAGCTGCTCAGTCACAGGAAGGTTATCCTGAGTGACGGAAACGACCATGTCCCTTTCGCCTCCTCTGCTCAGCTGCCTTTGGCCCAGCTGCCAGGAGGGGAGAGGCAAGAGACAGCTGCACCTTGGGGGCTGAAGGAACGCCTGGAGGAGGGGAACAGAATGTGAGGCAGTTCCTGAGAGGCACTGAAGGTGGGAGGATAGGGCTGACCAGAGTCACTTCCTAGGCACGCCCACCACAGGCAAAGTCATTTAGCTCCGGGAGTCTCCACAATGGCTGTTTTTGGGGATTCCGTCAGTAAGTCTGAAATCGAGAGACACGCTTTCTAGAGATTGGAGTGCTGTTTAGCTGGGGAGGCTGACTCTACAGTTGGCAGCATGGGCATTCCAATGTCACTTTAGTCTCAGGCTCTTCTCTCATCCCTCTACACCCATTACACATGCACATTCCTCATTTTTTTGGAGGGAAAGCATTTGACATTATGACAGCTGATGGTTGCTGATTTGGTGTTGATAGTTTTCTCATTAGCTGAGATAATAGCTACCACTCATTTTAGTGTCTACACCTTTCTTTTTTTTTTTTTTTTAAGATTTTATTTATTTATCTGACAGACAGAGATCACAAGTAGGCAGAGAGGCGGGCAGAGAGGAGGAAGCAGGCTCCCTGCTGAGCCGAAAGCCCGATGCAGGGCTCAATCCCAGAACCCTGAGATCATGACCTGAGCCGAAGGCAGAGGCTTTAACCCACTGAGCCACCCAGGCACCCCTGTGTACACCTTTCTAAGCATGTTACTTTAGTGAATCTTTATAGTAATCTCATGAGGTGGATTTTTTTCTCCTGATTTCACGGGTAGAGAAACTGAGGCTCAGAGCTGACACCTCAAAATCAAGAGCACTTTAGGGAGCATCCTGCCCTAGGGATTTATACATGGTATAGAAACCCTTCTTCCATAGACACATCTTCCTGCAAAGTCACTTCTCAATATTTCAACAGTACCTTCAGACATCACAGATTACGAAGGGAGAGGCTTTAGTGAGGGTAACATTTGTGTCTCTGCATGTGAACTATGAGGCTGCGAGGTGAGTATGAGCTGGTGAACAGCCAGAATGAAGGGCATATTCTGGGCCAGTAAAGCCCAAGAGCCTCAAGGCTTGTCTGTGCTCCAAAAATCAGAGTGGAAAGCCAATCAATGAAACCTTTCAGTCAATTCATATTGATCAGATACCTCCTGGGGGCAGAGGCCTGGTCATCCAGGAAGATAGGACATCACATGTTCACTGAATTGAAATGAGTAGAGGTTAAAATCGAAGATATACTCCCTGTCCTTGAGGGGCTTGTGGTTAGTTTGGGAGAGGAAAATATACAGATGGGTCATTTGAAAGGGCATGGACATCAAAGAACCAAAGTCCAGTGAAATGAGTTAGCAAGGCTTCTAGCCCAGAGGCGCTTGGAGGGTCGTCCAGGTAGACACAAATTTTGACTCTGTATGATGAAGACCTTTGGTAAATTACTGCCCAAAGATTGAAGGGCAGTAGAGTCAGTGCGTTTTTAGCCATGGGAGGTATTCAAGAGCAAGTTGGGAGGTAAGGTGGAGGCCCTTGAAGGGGGGTCGCATTCCAGTGCATATGTAAGTCCCATCTCTCAGCTCCTGTGCCTTGCCCTATTGCAGAGAAGGTGCTGGAAGGGCCCTCTGCGTGCCTCTTGCCCTCTGCTGGCTCCAGAACTGCCCCTCCCCATAGCCATACAGCAGGTGCCAGGAAACATTGTGCTCTGGCCTTGCCACCCATATTTCAGGTCTGCCCCAGGATCCTGGGACACTGGGGAACAATAGGGACAGGGGAGGGGCTTGGGATATTTTGATTTCTTGCCACAGACCTTTCTGGACAGATAAGGTAAGATTTCCTTGAAAGACACAACCCAGCGCTAGCCCTTTTGGTCCCACTAGAGCCCTCTGACTATATCATCAGTGACTCATCACCTCTGGGGGAAGGGAGGTACAATCAGTTCCTGTACCACTTAAGAGAAACTCTGCTACCCAAAGGCAAGAGTGGCCTTTGCTAGTCATACAGATTGGAGATCCTGATTTCCTGTGGTAATCACTATTTATTCTTAGCTTTTGAACCTGGGCCTTGGCTTGGTCCACGTGCAACATCCTTGTTTAGTTTGGTGCCCCACGACCTTCACCCGTGGGTAGGCAGGAAAGGTCCAATGGCAGGGGCCAGGAGTTTTTTTTAACACAGACCACATTGGCCTGACCTAAGCAGAGGGAGCCCTGTCTAGCAGGCTGGAGGTGTGTGCTGACCTGAGTTTCTCAGGAGATTCAGGCTTTGTGCCAAACAAAGTGTCCACTCCACAGAGCCCTGGCCTGCATACCCCGACTCCAGTGGTGCCTGGGAAATTGTACTCTAGTCAAGGATGTCAATTCCTGGTGGGATGTTGAATCGCCACGAAGAGCCAGAGCTCCAGGAGCTGAGGGGCACTGAGGCAATGTCGGGCGGCCGCGTGCTAACTGGAGGTGGGGAGGAGCACTCAGTGGTCAGTGACCCATACAAGGGCTGCTGCATCTCGGCTTCACTTCCGCCTGGGTGTCAGACTTTACCATACCAACCCCAGAACACGAGCGCTAGAGTTGTGGGGAGTCCGGTCCTTGCTTTCAGTGGGGGAAACGGAGGCCTAGGGAGGGGAAGGGGGCATTTAGGCAGTAAGATAATCACTTAAGCTGGCATGGGGTCCTAAGCCTAGGCCAGGTTCTCTCAGAAACCCGAGTGCAGCAGGGTTAGCACTCAAGGTTTATGGAATGGCTCAAAGTCTGCCTTTAGCTTTTAGCATGCTTTTAGCATGGTTCCTGTCGGGCATCGGATACAGCGATTACAAAGGCACTGTGAGCACCAAGCTCCTTAGAGTCTTGGCGTAAAGATGAGTCCCACAGTCCCAGGCCTCTCCCAGGGGCTCACTTCCCTTAAACAAGCTTGGGCACCAACGTGCCTCAGGACACACAGAGCTCGCTGGTGCCTGGGCAGCAGGTGCCAGCGCGGAGCTGGGATTCCAGCCGCAGCTGAGGATGAGCTAGCCGAGCTGCTTTCTGAGATGTGTCTGTGTCTACACTTGGACCACAGCCAGGGACTGGGGCGGTGGGAGGAGGGAACTTACAATTGTGGAAAACAAGGCTTTGTGATGGAGCCTGTCTTCCTTGACATGGGCTTCCCCCACCCCCCACTCTGGCCCAGCACCCCTAGCCCAGGCCGTGCAGAATGCCAGTGGAAGTCTTATGAGAGCATACATGAGTACTAGTGGCCTACAGCTAGTTCCCAACAGTGGGGCTTTGTGTAGCTGGAGTTTGATGTTCGGGTCTGACGGCAGCAGCTGCTGCTACTTCTGCAGGATTCCGATAGCCATTGGTTTTTCTCTATAAAGAAACTCTTTCATGTCTTTGTTTTCCTTCAGATCTCTTGATCTAGCACAGGCCTTTTCCAGGAACCTCTCTATACCTTCAGAGGTTCCCTCTTATCTGAGCCAAGCTGCTGGCCCTTATCCTAATTTAATTCTCTCATTTTCTGGTGTGGAAAATGAGGTCCAGAGAGGTAAAGTGAGTTGCCCAAGGTCACCCAGCTAGGAAGGTTTCTCCTCAGCTTGCTAGCTTATGAATACCCCTGATTTCTTTAAGCAATGGCACCCCCCACCCATCCTTCAGTCCACCAATGCCAAATATCCAATAATATCTCCAATAGTCATGCCTCATTTTCTGAGCTGGTTCTCATCTGCATACCTAGGCCCTTTCCCTCTCTTTGCTAAGTTCTAACTTGATCCCAACCGTGACCACTGGTGACAGATCAGACAGAAATAGGGTAGGCAGGCTCTGGCACTTCCAGAGAGAGAGAGAGAGAGAGCGCCATGTTGTACGTGGGCCTCAGTTTTGTCTAAAGCGTATTCGGGCCAGTCAGCCTGCTTTGGGGAAGGCTCTTGGAAATCAGGGAGAGGAATACTTCTGGAATCTTCCACAGAAGCTGACCAGCTCAGACCTGTATTAGCTCAGGAAATCCCTACCAACTCCCCACCCTCTAAGCATCTACTTCTCCCTTGCTGCTATGACCCTTCTGAGCCTCTAATGCCTCTAAAGCTGCTGGGGCATCTGTCTCCACAACATCTCACCTGCTTGCCCAGCGTAGAACTGGCTCAGGCCTGGGCTGGCCTCTCCTGAGGCCCTCCCACTTTCGTCAGCCTCAGACAAGGCTTTACTGCCCCATAAAGGCCACTAGGCCTCTTCCCTTCCACCCTTCCAGCAGATGATCCCTCGATAATTTATGCAGCAAATCCTCTTTAATCTTTAATCTAGGGTCCTGCAGGAAGGGAACCTCTTGTCTCGTCTTCATAGTTTGGGTAGAGGTAGAGAACGTCCAACATTCTATCTTAGGAGGTGTGGAGTGTGTAGGGACAATCAATAACTTGGACGTCAGTGGGGTTCATTTCCTGCAAACCTTTGGTAACTAATGGTTTCTCTCCCAACTCGTGGGGCAAAACCCCTCTCCTTCCAAAAACCTCTCCTCCTGGGGATGCCAGGTGGGCCCTTCCTTTTTCTTTGGGCATTTGCTCAAGCCCCCACTGTGATGTGCTGCCTGAAGAGGCCACTCTTAGGGGCTGAGTAAGGAAGAGCCAGGTGACCAGTGCAGCGCTGTCCTAAGCTCCTCGGCGCACCCTTCGCTTCCCGGGGTCTCGGGCTGCAAGGCCCACCGCAGGCACAGCCCGCCGCCCGCCGCCCGCCGCCCGCCGCCCGCCGCCCGCCGCCCGGCACCCCGGCAGGCGCCGGGGATCTCTGAGGGCAGGCCCCGCCCCAGGGCCGGCTGGCTCCGCCCTCGCCACAGGCCCCGCCCCCGGCCGGTCCGCACTCTGGGAGGCGGGCGGGGGCCGGCGGTCCCGCGAGGTCCGCTCGCAGCTTCGGCCGCGGGTCCCTCGGACGCTGTCCAGGAGGAGCTGGCCCGGCCCGGGCTGCAGCCATGGTAAGGCGCGCGGGCGCGGGGCAGGGCCGAGGCGCGCAGGGCCCTCTGCTCCCGGCGGCTCCGCGGGGACCCGCGGCGCAGCAGCCCCGGTTGTGCGGGGCGGGAGGCGCTGTCTCCGGCTGCTGGCACAGGCGGGCAATGCTGGTGGACGGCGCTGCGTCGCAGCTTCCAAGTTTCTCCCTCTGATTCGAGCGGCGACGGAGCGGACCCCGAGTCCTGGGGTGCTGCCGGTGTTCTTGGACCGAGGGGTGGGTCAGTGCTGAGCGGAGGTGGGGGTGGGGCCCGCCAGCAGAGACGCGCATGTTGGGCTGGGGAAGGCGCGTCAGCGACAGGCTGAGCTGAGGGTCCCCCACCCTTGCCTGAGTCAGCTGTTACCTGGGTGATCCCTCCTCGCCCACCTGCCCTGGGTTCAGGGGCCAGTACCAACTTCCTTTGGGAAACACACAGAGGAGGCCTACAAACAGTGCCTGCCTCCCCAGGAGGGATGGTGAGACGCTAGGGCCCTCCTTCCTGCAGCCTGGCACGGAGTAGCTCCTAGGCTCTTCCCACTGCGTCCTCTGCCCGGGGGACCCCTGAGAGAGCGAAGCCTTGCCCACCATCCTACCCATGGGATCAGCTCTGTCCCTCTGCCTCTGAGACAGGAACCATAGGAGGCTTCCTCCTGCTGCCTTGTACACTCCCCCCACTCCCAAACCAGGTCCCTCTGCAGCAGTGGGGGTTGGGCGAGCTCATTCCTGCCACCTGTCTGGAGGAGAAATAGTCACACCCCCCTGCCTCCTGGGACCCCCAGCTGGGAAGCTTTGATGTCTGACTATAAGGGGGTCAGCTTTTCTGCTGCCATCAGAGCCTGCCACAGATGCATTATGAGGGGGGTCAGGGTCTCTGGCCCTCATGCCAGCCTCTCCTCCCAGTTTGGAAGCCCCCCAGCCTTTGCCCTCGCCTTGGGAGGCACAGGCTGTTTACAGAAGGAGGAGATCCATGATCAGCCTGTGGGGCAGGATGTTGGCTGTGGGCAGCCTCCAGAAAGGAACTCCCTGGGCCCACTGGAATCAGAGGCTTCCAGGTCTGGAAAGGCCAACATTTTGAGCTTTTGTCTTTCAAGCTGTGTCTAGGCTGAGGCCCAAGGCTTGGCTAGGAAGTCTTGGTGACCTTGTGACCTTCCCCAGAAGGGGGTTCCTGGGAGAGGCCAAGTGGTGCTTGTCTTTATCCCTGCCCCACTTCTCCCCACATGGGTACTGACAGAGTGATTGTTCCAGTGATGGAAGCCTGGGGAAGCATGGACTGTCCCCAATGCCAAGCCCAGCAGGGACCAAGAGGGGCTTTTTCTGCCACACACTGAGTTCAGTTCAGCTGAGGTCTTGGTGCTTTCAGCTTGGATGAAGCCACCCTGTTCTTCTCTAATTAAAAGACACCCCACCACGACCAGAGTCATCAGCTGTAGGCCCTTTAGGCCCAGTTCTTAGGCTGACGTGTTCATGTCAAGCCAGACTCCTCTGTAAGGGGTCTCTCTCTGAAAGGAGATCAGTGTCCCAGCTACTTTGGAGGTCAGTGGGTACAGTGGGGGAGTGCTCTCCAGCCCAGGAACCCAACGGGGTTTCAGTTTGCATGGGAAAAGAATGACAGGCCAACATTAAAAATTATCCTGTGACTTGAAATGCACCTTCTCTCCTCAGGTTCAAAAGCTTGAGGTATCTCTCCCCGGACTTCCTGAGAAGCAAGACAGGGCCATTCACAACTGGACATTAAGGCCCTGAAATTAAGATAATATTCAAAATCATAGAGGGTGTTTCTGGCCAAACCAGAAACGCTGGTCTTCCAACTCCATGTGCACACTCCCAGCCAGGCCCCTCGGTCTGTCTCCCACCTAATTGGCCGTTCTGAAGCTTCTGGGATGCCAGCTTCCCTTGGGCCAGAACTCATGCCCCTCTGAGACCAAGTGCTAGCAGCTCCTCCACTGACTCTCTGGGAACAGTGGGGTGATGGAAGTGATATAGGTCCCCGTGAGTCGTGGTCAGATATCCTTGGGTGGGAGGAGTCCCCTGTGGCTGGGACTCCACAGGGAAATCTAGGGGCAGATTTCCCAAGACAGTGGGGTTCCCTGCTAGGAAAACACAAAGGGACATTTGGGTAGAAAAGCAAGGCTGTTCCCATGAGAACATATTTCAAGGGGATTATAAGACCTCCCACCCTACTTCAGCACGGCTTAAAGTTAAGGTGAAAGAGATTGGAGTCCTTTAGGAGTGGAGTCTCCTGGGTCGCTGTCCCCATGTACCGATGGGCCAAATCACCTTGGGGACAGCTCACGACCCTCTGACAGGCCTCGGGGTCCTTGGGGGTTAATAGGAGAGGCCAGGTTGATCAAGAGCCTGTGCTGCAGACAGACTTGGGAGACTGGTGCTGTGCCCACCAGGGTAGGCAGCGGGCAGGCGTCATGGGACAGCCAATCAGAGGAGGAGGGGACTGCAGAGAAACAGAGTGATCCTGCTGCAGCTGAGCTGTCCTTGGAGGGTGGGAGCCAAAGGAAAGGGAGGAAGAGGGGGTGGGGAATGACATTCCACAGGCTTTTTTGGCCCCTGACAGAGACAGGGGGGGTCAAAGAGAAAGGGAAAGGAGCAAGCCAGGAAGCTGGATTACAAGAGCATCAGGATCAGGCTGTTTCCGTGTGTGAGGAACTTTGCCTGGGAGATAAAATTAGACCTAGAGCTTGCCGAAGCCTGGGACATGGACCATTCACTGGGATGGCAAAGCAGTTCTGTCCCTGAGGACAGGACTGAAGCTGGGGTAAGGTGCTTCTCTGGGAGATGGGGGGGACTTGACCTCTCTCCCTCCTGCCTTGATGGGGATTGGGGCTTTAAGTCAAAAAGTGATCTGGTCACTGTGAGAGCTGGGGTTGGGGGAGGGCAGATAGGAGGTGAACACCCTAGTGTCCTAACTCCTTGTCTACAGCCCCTGTGGGGCCCTCCCTGATGAGCAGCCAAGACTGGCAGGGAACCCAGGAATGGTGGGTTCCTGGTGACTGTTGGAAGACTGGGGATCTTAGGGGTCCCCATCAGTGTCTTCCTCTCTCCCTTAACTGCTGCCCCTCTGCTCAGTGTCCTTACGGAAACCCAGTGGAGCGTAGTCGTCTTTCATCGGGGCCAAGTGCTGGGTCACTATGGGGTTATGCAGAGAGGGAGGATTTTCTGGAATTCCCCAGACTCTAGCTGCCAGAAAACAAGACCTGCTGCACCCCATCCCCCCCACCCCCCGCAGCCCCATCCCTTCTCTGTTGTGATATAATGAATTCTCCAACCTGGGACACTTTGTGTGAAAAGGGGCACAATTAATCACTATGCCAGGACAGCAAACAAACTAGGATGGACAGTTACTCCACTGGGATCCCACAAATATTATGGGTGAGAAAAGCCTGTTAGGCTTGCTTCAGGACAGCCTCTTTTGTTCACTAAGCCCCCACATGCTGGTTCCAGTTTCAGGCTAAAGGGCCTCTTTCCTTCCCGCTGTCCAGGGGGGCCCTGGAGACTATAGCTACAGGCAGGTGTGGGGACGTGAGAGGCAACAGCCTGAAGGTAATTCTTAGGGGACTTTTCCCTGCATCCTCTCTATCTCAGTCCCTTCCCTCTGGCATAAACCTGGCAATGTGTATGTCTGCCTCCCTCAATTCTTGCTCTGTAAACTGGGGACCTGCAGAAGATTGTGGCCATCTTGTCTCCCCGCACTCTGGCCGGGACTCCATAGTGGTCTGGGATAGCCCCCACTGGCTTGGCCAAAACGCAGAGAGTGAGTCAGCCGCTGACGCCGGCCCTTGTCCATTGTCTGGAGGTGGCATGTGGGTATTGTGAGGCAGAGCTGAGCCCAGCACTGCCAGGCACTCCACAAAGGGGGCTGGCTCCCAAATGAGAGAGGAAGCTTTTGGGTCTGGAGGGGATGGCAGGAGTGGGGGGAAGTGACCTCTCTGCCAAGCTGGAGATGGGGGTGGACAGGTTTCTACAGAGGAGTTGGCCACTCTTTGCCTACCCACCCCTGTGGTTCACGGCTCAGGCCAGATCCCCTCCTACACTGCAGGCTGAAGCTTACCCCAGGTAGAGGGGGCAAGAGACAACCAACGGGTGTTTCCTCCTGCATGTCCCTCCCAGGTAGGGGCTGTCAGCAGCCTAGCGTACTCCTATCTTCCCTCACTGGATCTCTCCCAGCTCACTTCCATCCCACGCTCAGCATCCACTGGCAGGTTTACCCTTCTGTCCTCTGGCCTCGGCACAGGTTCCAATGTGGCACGATGTCTGGATGGGGGGGTCAGATCAGCTGTGCTGAGCTCTTTGCAGTGAGCCCTGGGAAGTGGGCACCCCCAGTAGAGTCTGCGCCTCGGTGCTAGAGCTCCCTGACCTGCAGTGACGGCTGGAACAGAGCCCCTGCTGGCCCTTGATTTACCTGGGCCGGCAGCTCCCTTCACCCCACCCTACTCCCCGTCCCCCATTCTGACTGACCATCTGCACTCTCCTTGAATCCTGAACCACGTCTTCCTCTCAGCTCTAATGCCTCCATTGCTCCCCGTTCTTCAGTCTAGCTTCCTGGCCTTTAGGGCAGTCCCTGGACCATGTCTTGGTTAGACCCCCAGGAAGGGCAGGGTGGTAAGCACCCTGTTGAGAGAGAGCATCAGGACTGGAGCTACTCAGACCCCTACAGCAGTTGAAAGGACTTTGGGGGCTGTCCAGGGCTGCTCCTGGATCCTGGGGTCTCTCCTGATGTCTCCACTGGGAGTCCCAGGAGCAGGTGAGGGAGGGATGGGGAGTATTCCTCTGGCTTGGCTGCTAGTGCAGTTTCTTTCCCTTCTAACTGCAAGCGCTTTCCTCTCTCTCCCTCTTACCTTCTCCTGTCTTCCTCCTTCGTTCTCCCCTTCGTGCCACCTACCCACTCCCCACCCCCCCAGATCAAGTGCTTCCTGGAGGACACCGATGACACAGAACTGAACAAGTTCGTGAAGGATTTCCCAGGAAGCGAGAGCTGCCACCAACCAGAGGCCAAGACCTGGGGGTCCAAGCCCCAAGTCCTGGAGCCAAGGCCCCAGGCCCCGGACCTCTACCAGGATGACCTGGAGTTCAGACCCCCCTCGTGGTCCCAGGCCTCTGACAGCCAGCAGTGCTTCTCTGCCTCCGCCCCTCTCAGCCCCTCAGCCCGGCCCCGCAGCCCCTGGGGCAAGCTTGATCCCTATGACTCCTCTGAGGTAGAACCTCCAGCCCTTGGCCTTCGGTGGGCTGGTGCAGGAAGACCCAGGGAGGGAGCAGAGAGATCCCGAGTGTATGTGCGTGTATGGGCACGTGTGTTTGTATAGGTGTGTGCACACGCATGCATGCATGTTGACCTGGGGCTCTCTGTCTTGTGTCAGCCCTAGCTCCGTGGCATTGACCCTCATGTGCACTGGAAGCTGTTAGCAGCGGCAGAAGCCTAGCTGGTGGCCCTGGCTGGGCCCTCGAAGGAGTGTGACAGTGCTCCTCTAGGGCGGGGGCAGAGACCTAGGAGGGAGGGAGAAGGCTGGTGTTGGGTCCTGGGGCCCCTCCTGCCTCTCACTCTGATGCACTCTGCCTTCCTGTCCATTAGGATGACAAGGAGTATGTGGGCTTTGCGACCCTACCCAATCAAGTTCACCGGAAGTCCGTGAAGAAGGGCTTTGACTTTACCCTCATGGTGGCAGGTAGAGGAGGGGAAGAACTGGACTGGGTAGGGGGTGTTGCAGGTAGGGATGGTATATATGTGGGGAGGGGGTATGGGTAAGGAAAAAGCAGCCAGTGGCTGTGTCTTTTTGGCAAATAACCAAGAGCCGTGGGTGGCCAAAAGTGTGTATGTGGGGGGTGAGGGCACTTTGAAGTGGTACAAAGAACACTTGATCAACAGCTTTCCGATATTTGCCATTTTCTATGTGACCTTGGGCAATCTCTTACCCTCGCTGGGCCTCATTCAAATAAGAAGGCTGGACAAGCTGTTTTCTCCGCTCCCTTCCAGCTCTAAAATGCTATGGTTGTTTGTCTGTTCCCAATTAGATAAGAAAGCAGCTCCCTCCACAGCTTGTTCTAGTGGGGTTGCCTCTTGGCTATAGCTCTTATCTTCTGTCCTCTCTCCCCCATCAGGAGAGTCTGGCCTGGGGAAATCCACTCTTGTCAATAGCCTCTTCCTCACCGATCTGTACCGGGACCGAAAACTCCTCAGTGCTGAAGGTAAGGAAAGGAGAGGGGCGTGCAGACAGGCCTGTAGACTTGGGAAATCAAACCCACGCCAGAGCCTGGGGCCTGGAGCCTTCCCCAGCAGGCAGGAAACCATGGCTTCCTAGAGGGATTGACGGCATCTCTCTGTAGGCCTATGTAGCCTGGCAGCCCACCAGCCAGCTCCCTAAAGATTTGGGTGCCGAAGCAGGGCAGGGACCAGAATCCTGCTCTCTGAGTCTCTGACCCCCAAAGGATTCCAGGAATCCAAGAAAAGAGCCGGGAGCAGAGAAGAGGCTGGGGCCAGAGCCAACAGCCACCGGCATTTCCTGTGTTGGGAAATGTGCTCCTTGCTGGTTCCCAGAGAACAGGCCCCCAGTCAGCTTGGGGTGGGAAGGGGGGCAGTGTGGATGAGGCAGTCTGGGCAGCAGAGCTGGTTGGGGTGGGTGGTTTGTCCTGACTGGGCAGGTCCTTGCCCTTGCCCTGGCCTCAGTTTCCCCCTTCTCTAGAGCGGATCATGCAAACTGTGGAGATCACTAAACATGCAGTGGATATAGAAGAGAAGGGTGTGAGGCTGCGGCTCACCATTGTGGACACACCGGGTTTTGGGGATGCAGTCAACAACACAGAGTGGTATGTCTGACCAAGCACAGTCCCAGATGCCCTCTTCTCATTACACACCCACCCACCCACCCACCCACACACACACACACTCCCCACACACACACGAGCATCCATTGGCAAAGACATAACCAAAATTCTCAGGAGGAAAGTCTGTGGCTTTGAGCATGCCACTGCTCCTTACAGGGTAGCTGTCTCCTCTGTAAAATGAGAGGGAAAGGGTTGGAATAGATGCTTTTTAATGTCCTTTGTGACTCTGACCTATACTTAGTGGGGGTGAAGATCTAAGATAAGTAAGCCTCAAAAAAGTAAATCCAACTGAAAACATGTAGCACAGAGCCTGACATCTAGTAGTTGCTCAATAAACATCCTCTTCCCTCCTTCCTTTTCTTTCACCAGCCACATTTTAGGTGCCACAAACCACTTTTATTAAAGGGATGAGAGTGCCTTGAGGAATGGGAGAGGAGGAGAAAGAAGAGGCGAAGGGGAGACAAACAGGTTGAGCTTTGTTTAAACTCCAGGCATCCTCTAGGCTAGAAGAAAAGGTGGCTTTGCCACACATGCCATCATCCTTGGCTTTCTTTTTTCAGGAACTGGAGGGATGCTTAGATAATGGTCAGACCCAAGTTGTTGGAAGAGAAGGAGAATGAGTGATAAACACAGGAGAGAAGGGGGTGCCCTTAATGAAGTCAGGCAGGGGGTGCTAAGACCGCTAGACTGAGTTCAGACCTTGATCCATCATTAAGTAACTGCGTGGGCTTGAGCAAATGACAGCATTCCTGTTTCTTCAGCTGAAACATCCCGGCCTTACCACTTTGCCAGTTGATCTGAAAATCACCCCAAATGACGCATGTGAATGTGCATTAAAAATGAAAGTAAGAGCCGTTTACACTCATGGATTTTAAGATTATAACTGCAGCACCAATGCGAAATATAAGTGCAGGGTCCCTTGTTGAAAATGGTGACGAATTTCAAGATGGCCACTGCAGAGAAGCAAACCAAGGGTGGGCCCTTCTGAGATCAGGGCCCTGTGCCGACTCCACAGGTGGCCCGCCCAGAAAGCTGACCCTGGGTAATTGCCTCACAGACTCAGCAGACCCTTATGGACCTTTCTGTGCTCTGGATCCCCAGGCTTTATCATTACTGTACGTGATGTTTTGGCTTAACGTGCGCATTCATCTTCAACTGCAGAGTCTTAGCCTTGAGGGGAGGGCCATTTCTTCTTATAATCTTGCCCTGGCACTGTGCTGGCACACAGTTTGTGGTCTTCTGATGGAAATATTCCCGAAAGATCGAGGTGGCCTCCATATCATCATTGCTAGGTATATGTCTCAGCACCCCGGGCTTGCTGTGAAACTACGCCCGCCAGCACCTGGTTCCTACTGTAGCAAGTATCATCCCCTTCTTCAGTCAGTCTACTTACCTCTTCCTCCTTTCCCTCACAGTAGTAATTTCATTTGTTTGGCCTTTCACAGTATACAGTGCTCCTGCACATACATTCGTTCAGTCAACCAGCAGGAATTTATTGAGCACATACTAGGTGTCCAGCCAGTGCTGGGCATTTCAAGGCTACAGAACAAGTGTGAATCATCCTGATTTGTGAGTGGCTTATGGTCCTAGTGGGGGTCAGGGGTGGGGGAGAAGCTGTTCTCTCACATGTGTGTCAATCAGCTCAAGTTAGTGAATAGGCCAGGCAGTGTTGCAGCAAGCACATGGAGGAGTCAGAAGGTCAAGGGCTTGGGTGGGTAGAAAATTTGCTAGTCAGAATGATCTGGATGGTCTCTTAGCTGCTGTAGATTTAGTTCCTTCCTATATGAAATGAAAGTGACAGTGCTTACATGTTCACCTGTCTGGGCACCTGTCAGTGAGGATGAGCCTAAATAACAGAAGAGCGAAAGACTTGAAAGTTGGAGTTCTTGAATGTGTGTGTGTGTGTGTGTGTGTGTGTGTGTGTGTTTATAAAATCATATGATGTATGATTTCACAGCGTGGTGGAGAAAAGGGGAGAGCACTGTGCACTGCAAGGAGTCTTCACAGAAGAGAGAGTTCTTGGCTATGGCCTTGAAGGATGGGGTGGGTTTAGAGAGGTGGAGGCGAGGGTAGAAGCACATGAGCAAAGGTTCAGAGGCTGGACTATGAACTTGACTGTGAACGTGACTGAGGGCTTCCAGCTGGTGTTCACCTGCAGGCACCTTATTCTTACTGGTCTGGTCACCTCGGTCTCCTCTCATCAAACTAGTATTTATTGAACTTTGCCTGTGTGCTCCATCTGGTTTTCTAGTGGGACAGGAGAGATACACCCCTGTTGCGCCCAGGTACCTCCCTGGAGACGTGGGCAAGCAAGCCAGGGAAGAGCAGAGGCTTGAGGACACTGCCCAGGGCGTGGGCCACTCTGTAGTCGCAGAGCTCAAGAGGCAGTCCCCACTCCCACAGTTTCTCTGCTTGTCTGTCCCTGCCCCAGCTGGAAGCCTGTGGCAGAATACATCGACCAGCAGTTCGAGCAGTATTTCCGAGACGAGAGCGGCCTGAACCGCAAGAACATCCAAGACAACAGGGTGCACTGCTGCCTGTACTTCATCTCACCCTTTGGCCACGGGTATGGTCCGAGCCTGAGGCTCCTGTCACCGCCAGGTGCTGCCAAGGGAGCAGGCTGAGAGCGCCAGGGCGGGGCTGCTGCTAGCCTGTGGTCACACATTCCTGTTCCCCAGGCTCCGGCCGCTGGACGTTGAATTCATGAAGGCCCTGCATCAGCGGGTCAACATCGTGCCTATCTTGGCCAAGGCGGACACACTGACACCTCCTGAAGTGGAGCGCAAGAAACGCAAAGTGAGGGAAGCTGGTGGGGGGAGGGGAGCAGGTGGGCTTCTGGAAAGGATGGGGTCCCCAGAACTGTGGGGTCCTCATGTGTTTGCCAGATCCGAGAGGAGATTGAGCGCTTTGGAATCAAGGTCTATCAGTTCCCAGACTGTGACTCTGATGAGGATGAGGACTTCAAATTACAGGACCAAGCCCTAAAGGTGGGAGCACCCCAGGGCATCCCTTTTCCATCTTGTTTCTTTGGAGCAGAAGAGGGAAGTAGAATTCTTTGTAAGGGGTGGGAGAGGACCCTGGTTTCCTAGAGTGAAGCAGAGAAAATAGAGATATAGGTGGAAAGGAACAGGTAAGAGTGGGGGGTATTGACAGCCCCCCAACTTCTTCCAGGAAAGCATCCCATTTGCTGTAATTGGCAGCAACACTGTGGTAGAGGCCAGAGGGCGGCGAGTTCGGGGCCGGCTCTACCCCTGGGGCATCGTGGAAGGTAAAACACCGAGCTCGTGACCAGGGTATCTCCTTGCCCTCAGAAGCTCTCCCCATGCTCCTGGCTGACCCCTAGCCTTGCTATGCAGTGGAAAACCCAGGACACTGTGACTTTGTGAAGCTGAGGACAATGCTGGTGCGTACTCACATGCAGGACCTGAAGGATGTGACGCGGGAGACACATTATGAGAACTACAGGGCACAGTGCATCCAGAGCATGACCCGCCTGGTGGTGAAAGAAAGGAATCGCAAGTATGGCCAGAAGCCAGGACAGAGGGTGGGGTGTGGGGGTGTGTGTGTGCAGAGGGTGTGGGGGGCCCAAGCGCAGCCTTGGATGAGAACAAGCCCTTCCTTGGTTCTTCTTCAGGCCCTGGGCTCAGTCCAAGCAGATGCTGGGGTCCCCTTAGCCTTACCAAGTCCCTTTCCCCCTTCCCCTCAGCAAACTGACTCGAGAGAGTGGTACCGACTTTCCCATCCCCGCTGTCCCACCAGGGACACATCCAGAAACGGAGAGGCTGATCCGAGAGAAAGATGAGGAGGTGAGAGCAGTATGGGGTGGCAGGGATTGACAGCATAGAAGGCCCCTGCTTGGTTATAAACCTCAATATTTTGTGGTTTGGGAGTAGGAAGATCTGGCTCTGGGACCTATTTGGGTCCTGGATTGAGGGATTCTTCTACCCATCATAACTCTGGGCTACGATGGCCCTGGCTAAGGGATCAGAGCTTGGGTGCACTTCCCTAACACTGTAGAATTCTAAATGGCCCCATTTCGCTGTGTGTGCTTGTTCCAGCTGCGGCGGATGCAGGAGATGCTGCACAAAATCCAAAGACAGATGGAAGAGACCCATTAGCTGGCTTTCAATCCTGGATATTTAAATCTCCTCCTCGTCCTGCCCATGCCGGCCCCTCCCAGCACCAGCTCTGCTCAGACCCCTGCAGCTACTGCCACTTCGCCTTACATCCCTGCTGCCTCCCCAGAGACTCAGAGGAAATAAAGTTTAACAAGTCTATAGCTGCCTTCTGGTGTCGCTGTCTGTGTCTTTACCACCTCTTGGAGACCAAGAAGATCCTAGGACCCATTTTTTAAAGGGTGCTGAAGGAGGGTGCTGGTTTCTGGCTTTTAATAGGAAAGGGGGAGTAGGGGAAACTTTCCTCTCCTATGACAGGGTTCAGTCTCCGCTTAGAATCCAACCTGGCCTCTCCATCATACTGACCACTTCTATCCTGCCTCTCTTTTCTGGGGCCTGACCCGCTCTCCATCTTTTCCACATACAGTATTTTCAGTTCTATAGATGCTTTGGATCTGATATCCACTCTTGGGAAAACATGGTATTACCTGCATGCAGCTTACTGACTTCCTGTTTCCCCTGATTTGGGGAAAGGTGTATACACAGAATTAAGCTCTGCGCTCCAAGAAGCCTGTGCTAGAACATTGTACAAATACTGAAACCCTTGGGATCATCCAACACTAAAGTAAGTGCTGGGAATGAGTAAAGTACAATCGTCCTCGAGAAGTTTTTCTTGTAACATATTAAGCATCTGCTAGGTTGCAGACACTTCTAGACCCAGGTTAAAGCAGTGAACACGGGCAAGATTCCTGTTTTGCTGGATTTACCAGCTGTAGTAAAATTTCACAGAGACCCGTGAAGACATTTTGGCCCCCGGGCCTGGTATTTAAAACATTCAGGCAAAACCCCAAAGTGAAGCTACCGCTTGAGAGTCTAAATCAACGGTTCTCCGTTTCTGCCGGGTTGGTGGTATCTCTTGGCCACGGCGACCTCCAGCGGCCACCCTCCGCCGTGCTGCCTGCTCTAGCTCCCCGGAGGGGAGAGAAGAAGGGAGGAGCAAAGAGCTGGGCGAGTCCCGTTCCCACTCTCCTTACAGACCAGGCGGTCGCCGCTAGCTCGTGGCAATTTGAGATCCAGATTTCGTATCTCTCAAATGAGAGATCTTGACTCGGGACTGACGGCACCATGCAGGTCCTGAAGGACGGCAGGGTCGGTTCGCTGATGCAAAGTAAGGGTCGAAGGAACCCGTCACGACGCGGAAGAGAGGAAACCCTCCCGCCTCCATTCGGAGAAGACCGAAGACAGAACCTTGCGCCCAGGCCTCCCTCCTCTCTTAGCCTGCGGGGTCTTTTCTCTCTTTCCGGGTTTGGGACGAGAGGATGACCGCAGCGAAACCCAAACTGGAAACGGATAAACTGCGGTGCCACCGGGGATCTATTTGAGAACTACACCCAAGGCGTGGTCGTCGCCGGAAGTGGCTGTAAGGCCTATGCCCTTACAAGGGCCCGCCTCCAATTGCGCTACCAGTAGGCGACGGCCACCCCCACTTCCGGCCCCTGGAGCCTCTTCCAGCAGCCCCCCTTTTACTACTCTGTCATTGGCTGCCGCAGGGACGCGCTGTGATTTCCCATTGGTCGAGCCTCCTCTCCGGGGCCGTGCCTACTCTCTCCAGGTACTGTCTTGTCTTCCGGCACCCGATAGGCTAAAGGCTGGGAGGGCGTCTGCCCCACTTGACCAATGAGCAGAGTGAAGAGTGAGGGCGGCGGCTGCGTGGTGGGGGCAGGGCGGGACTTGGTGTGGCTATTGGCCAGGGCGGGCACAGACCGGAGATACGATTGGTTGGGGGAAGAGGCCCCGTGGTGGGGTCGAAGCTGCGCGGCCTCGGCAGCTGGGGGAGACGGAAGTGGTGAGAGCGCGGCCTCGGAGGGTCGGGCGGACGCCGCCTGGGTGAGTCACCGTGCCCCGTGCACTGCCAGTCTGGGAACCGCAACGACCGCGTCTTGCCTCGCCCCGCCCCTGCCCCTCCGGCTTTCATGGGCCCCGCCCTCTGTCATTCGAGGCCCCGCCTCCGAATCTTTAGGCTCCGCCTCTAGAACCTGGACACCTGGGCTCTCCTGCCAGCCTGGCCCGCCCCCACCCCGGGGCCAGATCCCCTTGGTCTGGGCATCCCAGGCCTGGTCCTTGTCCCTCTTTCCCTCCCTCCGTTTCCCTGAGGCTGCGTGCCAGTGGGCGGTGAGGCAGCACCTCTGGCTTGCCTCTTGCTGGCTCCCCCGTGAGGAAGGGTGGGCTGTGATCAGGGAGACGGGCAGGACCACAGATGGAGGCTTTTATCCCCGCAGCCTTCCGCAGGGAACTGCTGGACTTCTGAGCTCGGATAGCAGGCATGAGCGAAAGTGTCAGGAAAACCTGGGCCTGCCTCCCTAAGTGGGCCAAGGAGGCCCATCCTGAATTTCTGTTACTTGGGCCCATTTGACAGGTACTGACTCTGAGGCCTTAGGCTGGCCTGATTCTGTCTCTATTGTGTGGCCTCCTCCCATAAACCAGCATCCCACTTGGTGTCAAATACTTTAAGCAGGACTTACTCAGTCCTGCTGCCAGAAGGCATTCAGCTCCCAGGTTGTGGTCCCCTCCCTCTTGTCCTCTGCTCTGGACTCTGCCCCCAGTAAACAGGTCAGGTGGGTGCTACTTCCAGACTTGGAGGCTGGCAGAGCGTTCTTGTGGCTTCATGTCCCTCCAGGGCCAGAAGTAAGTCCAGGTTGGGCAGCCTCTCTTTTCAGAGTTGGCAGTTCTTTTGCTTTCCCAAAAGGAACAGTGTTTGGAGTGTTCTTCTCCTTCTGGTCTGGGAATCAGGACTCTTGAGTTCTGCCGAATAATCTCGGATGACACTCATTCCTGCGCCAGAACTTTGGGGCCGACTCCATGCCCTGCAGAATCACTTGTTGCTTTCTCCCCACGTAGCTCACATTGCCTCTGTCTGGCGAGGGGACACGGGGAGAGGCCAGTTCTCTGAAATTCGCTGAAGAGTTTAGGAGTAGATGTGTGACATTCGCTGATTCTAAGGTAATGTTAATGGTGCTCTTTAATCTTATGTTTCTGTCTTTTTACAGTAAGAAGCAGGCAGCCAGGACCCTCACCACAGTAGAATGGTGAGTATTCTCTCTCTTTCCTCAGACTATTTTATTTTCTGTAATCCTTCTGTCTTTTTTTGTGAAGCTGTCCTGCCCCTCCTGGACCTTGAGCTCTGTGCTACTCTGTTCAGCCTCTAAACAGGTTCATCTCTCCTGGAAATAAATTAGGGTTTCTTTAGGTTGCAAAACACCAGCCAATATATAGCACTGGGACAGGAAGCCTCAAGAAGTCTTTTCCTGCACATGCTATGTATGCTATACCTTCCCAATACTACCACTGGCTCTCATAGCCTTTCGTAATGGTCCTTTTCTTACTTTTCTTGGGTGCCTGGTGGAAGCTCTCTGTTCTGGTCTGAAAAGCCAGGCCTCCTTTATCTCAAGATCCTTGCACTTCCTAGTGAGCCCCTTGAATATTGTGGGTGCTGTATTGGGAGTGACTCCATCAAAACAGTGGGGTTTCTCCAGCTCTAAGATGCTGCTGTCTTTTAAGCTACTACACTCAGTAGCTGACTGGATATATAGCGGTGAAAATGATGCTTATACCTTCCATTAACTGTAAATGCCCTTCTCTGACCTCACATTCAGGGAACCCCTTAGCTAACCCCTGAGAACTAGGAGGAGGAAGTGTGAGATGAAAAGAGAACAGAGAGTTGCAGGCCCAGGCCCATACTGGGCCCTTGCTCTGGCTGTATCTTTTCAGCTTCTTCGAGTGTCCCCTGTGCAGGTTAAGGAATTCAGTTGGTGAGAGGACTCACTCCTTTCCTCCACAGGCATGGGGGTATGTGGTTCTCGTCTCTTCCCTAGAAAGCCTGGTGGTCTTGGTTCCCACCAAGTGATAGCCCCCTTCCTCTTTTCTTCTGTGACTCTCTGAAAAGACCATGGGCTTTAGAGTGAGCGTAGTCTATTTTTGAATCCTAGCACCACTGCTTGAATAGTTTAGGTAACTCGCATATTTTCTTTCTAAGCCTGACCTCTCACCAGCAAAACAGTTAATTCTTGGAGAGTTGACAGGTTCTAGTGAGGTAATGTTTGCAGCCTGCCTGGCTCATAGCAGATGCTTAATACAATGTCAAGTTTTCCTCCTATTCCCCCTTCCCCCCCAGAGCAAAACCAAAGCCCCAGTTCCTGAAAGTTACCAGGCACAGGAAGTGTGGGGTCCCAACCAGCTCCTTCCGAGACTTTTGCTCACACTTTGAGCCTGACTCCTCCTTATTCCTTCGCCCTCTACCCAACTCCCTCCATACCTTACTCTTGGGTTTCAGGTTTTGTTTTGCATAGCTTTTGTGGTCCGTAGTTCCAGTCTTCTCTTTCCCAGCCTCCCAAAATTCTTCTCCAAGAAGGACTTTCTTATCTAGATGTCAGAGGATGTGAAACAAGGGAGAGATGGAGCTGAAGGGTAGGGTTGGGCAGGGGCCATGGAATAAAACACTTAAAGAACTTCCCTTTCAGGAGTGTGGAGTGGCCAACCTGGCATAGACCAGTGTCTGTTTGGAAGGGCAAAAAAGGGAGTGGGATTTAGTGATGTCATGGGATTGGAGGACGCTGGTGGACAGGGGTGTGGTGGGTGGTGGTTTTGTAGGAAAAGGAGGAGGCCTTGAAACTGTAGGTGAGCCTTATCTTGGGAATTCAGGACAGGCACTGGGGGAACTCAGAGTGAGGAGGACATGGGGACAGAGTGTGAAAAGAGGGGTGTGGGCTGGTTCACTGAGAATATGGGAAGTGAAAGGATGTAGGAGGGCTTGCCTTACCCTCTGACGCGGTCTGGGGGCAGTACCTCCGCCCAGACTGCGAAAGCCCCCAGACGTCCCCTGAGGACGCCCTCGCACGCGGCCGGAGGGGACCGCGAGGAGGGAGGAGCCTGGAGCTGTGGGCGGGGCCTCGAGGATCCGCCCCCACCCCCCTCCTCGCGCGGCCCGGGGCGCTCCGCTCGTTTGGCTCCCCTCCCTTCCGCGCTCGTGCCGGAGGGCGGAGCCGGGCTAGCTCCATTGTGGAGAGGAGGGGAGAGGCGCGCGGGAGCCGCGCGGAGGCCCCGCCGCCAGCGCGCTCGCCTCCTGGTCGCCGCGGCTGCACCTGGCGGGCCCCGCAGCCGTGATGCGGCGGGCGTCCGGCACTGGCGGGCAGCGCAGCGGCTCCGGGGACATGTGTGCTGGTCCAGACCGCCCGCGACCATGAGCCTGACCGCCCGCGTCTCCTGCTCCATGCTCAGCTGCTTCGTAAGTGTTGGCCTGGTCTGCTGGGGCCCGGGGGTCCCAGTGCTTGCTGCACCCGCAGCCCCGCCCAGCGCCAGCCCTTGCGATTCCGAATTTTGGCTCATCCCGCTTCCCGTGGCCCCTGGCAGTGGAGGGGGGGGGGTTTCCTTTTCTTTCTTGGACTTGCTTTCATCTTCGGGGGCCGGGGATTATGGAAAGCGTGTGTGTGTATGTGTAAATTCTGTGACCCATCTTGGCCCCGCAGCCACTGCCCTTGACTGCAGATCTCCAGGCCCCGCCCTGCAGGGGTACATCCCTTTACCTCCGCCTCTCCATCTTGGTCCCACCCGCAGCATCCTTGCTTGGGGATGTGGGATGTGACTGATCTGGGATGTTAGGGGGCCCGTCGGGGAGCACAGGATATCTGAGCTGTTTGCCTGGCTCCGGTCCCCTCCCCCTTCCACCACAACATACCTCACCTGACACGCCAGTCTTTTCTCCTTGACTGTCCCCCAGACAGCCTCTCTTCTCCATCTTCCCTGCCTCTGCAGGGCTCCTACCTCTGCATCATTCCCAGTCCTCCCCTTCTCCCCCCCCTCTGGCTTAATGCTCCTTCCCAGCTTCCCCCATCTGTCCTCTCAGCTGTTGCCACCCCTCCCCTCCTTATCCCCCCCCCC